>NW_026705624.1:0-300000 GCF_029867415.1 Vicia villosa | reverse complement strand
ACAATCTTTCTTCCCTTCAAGTGTTGAGATCAACTTGAGTCCAGGAGACATGTCATGTTGACTTTTATCTTCTTTGTCACCAAGAGAATCTGCAAAAGAAATAGTCTTTTTCTTTGGTACCCACATTTTCTTGGGTCCTTTCTTGTTAGTCTTCCTCAAGTTCTGATTGAACTTAGGTTTAACATTGTAAGCAGAAGGAGGAACAGCATGATAATTCTTAATGTGAGTTTCATGATATTTCCTAGGTTGTGTCACATGCTTTTTGGTGTGTGTTATGTGAAAACTTTGAGCATGTGAAGTGTGCCTAATATCATGGGAGTGGCCATACTTGAACTGATCATACAATGGCTTGTATGTGATTTTCATTTCATCAACCGGTTCAAGTTTGTATGGGGTTTCACCCTCAAAACCAATGCCTACTCTTTTGTTTCCAGACACAGCATATATCATAGAAGCTAGCTGACTTCTGCCAATACTTCTAGACAAGAACTTCCTGAAACTTAAATCATATTCTTTCAGAATATGGTTTAGACTGGGAATGGATTTTTCTGAATCAGAAGGAGATCCAACATTATTGGATAATTTTAAAAGTTTTTCTTTTAATTCAGAATTCTCCAACTCAAGCTTCTTTGTTTCAAATTCAAATTGCTTTTTCAGCTTTTTGTATTTGAGACTAATCTGAGACTTGAGTTCCAGAAGTTCAGTTAGACCGGAAACTAACTCATCTCTAGTAAGTTCAGAAAATACCTCTTCAGAATCTGATTCTGATGTAGATTCTGATCCGTCATCTTCTGTCGCCATCAGCGCACAGTTGGCCTGCTCATCTTCAGAGTCTGAATCATCTTCTGACTCATCCCAGGTTGCCATAAGACTTTTCTTCTTATGAAACTTCTTCTTGGGATTTTCCTTCTGAAGATTTGGACATTCATTCTTGTAGTGTCCAGGCTCATTGCATTCATAGCACATGACTTTCTTCTTGTCAAATCTTCTGTCATCAGAAGATTCTCCACGTTCAAATTTCTTTGAACTTCTGAAGCCTCTGAACTTCCTTTGCTTGGTCTTCCAGAGTTGATTTAGCCTTCTGGAGATCAGGGACAGTTCATCTTCTTCTTCAGATTCTGATTCTTCAGGATCTTCTTCTCTAGCCTGAAAAGCGTTAGTGCATTTCTTGATATTGGATTTTAATGCAATAGACTTACCTTTCTTTTGAGGCTCATTTGCGTCCAGCTCTATTTCATGACTTCTCAAGGCACTTATGAGCTCTTCCAGAGAAACTTCATTCAGATTCTTTGCAATCTTGAATGCAGTCACCATAGGACCCCATCTTCTGGGTAAGCTTCTGATGATCTTCTTTACGTGATCAGCCTTGGTGTATCCCTTGTCAAGAACTCTCAATCCAGCAGTAAGAGTTTGAAATCTTGAAAACATATTTTCAATGTCTTCATCATCCTCCATCTTGAAGGCTTCATACTTCTGGATTAAAGCTAGAGCTTTGGTCTCCTTGACTTGAGCGTTTCCTTCATGAGTCATTTTCAAGGACTCATATATGTCATAGGCCGTTTCCCTGTTAGATATCTTCTCATACTCAGCATGAGAGATAGCATTCAGCAAAACAGTTCTGCATTTATGATGATTCCTGAAAAGCTTCTTCTGATCATCATTCATTTCTTGCCTAGACAGCTTTACGCCACTGGCATTTACTGGATGTTTGTAACCATCCATCAGAAGATCCCATAGATCACCATCTAGACCAAGAAAGTAACTTTCCAGTTTATCTTTCCAGTATTCAAAGTTTTCACCATCAAATACCGGCGGTCTAGTATAACCATTGTTACCGTTGTATTGCTCAGCAGAGCCAGATGTAGATGCAGGTGTAGGTGTAGACTTTTCACTTTCATCAACCATCTTTTACTGAAGCGTTTTTCTCTTCCTGAATCTTTTCTAAACACGGTTAAGTGCTTGCACCTTAGAACCGGCGCTCTGATGCCAATTGAAGGATAGAAAAACACTTAGAAAGGGGGGGTTTGAATAAGTGTAGCTTTAAAAACTTGACAGATAAAAATAAATTGCACAGTTATTTTTATCCTGGTTCGTTGTTAACTAAACTACTCCAGTCCACCCCCGCAGAGATGATTTACCTCAACTGAGGATTTAATCCACTAATCGCACGGATTACAATGGTTTTCCACTTAGTCAGCAACTAAGTCTTCCAGAGTCTTCTGATCACACACTGATCACTCCAGGAACAACTGCTTAGATACCCTCTAAGACTTTTCTAGAGTCTACTGATCAACACGATCACTCTAGTTACAATCTGCTTAGTTCACTCCTAAGACTTCCTAGAGTATTCTGATCAACACGATCACTCTAGTTCCTTACAACTTAATGTAATCAATTCTAAGAGTTTACAAATGCTTCTTAAAAGCGATAATCACAACTGTGATATTTCTCTTAATCGTTTAAGCTTAATCTCACTAAAATATTACAGCAGCAATGTAGTGAGCTTTGATGAAGATGAAGATTCTGAGTTTAGATTTGAACAGCGTTTCAGCAAGTTTGATATAAGTTGTTTTGGTGCAGAATCGTTAACCTTGCTTCTCATCAGAACTTCATATTTATAGGCGTTGGAGAAGATGACCGTTGAATGCATTTAAAGCTTTGCGTGTTCCGTACAGCATCGCATTTAATGTTATACGCTTTTGTCAACTACCTCGAGCCTTGTTCACACTGTGTCTACTGACGTAGCCTTTAATAGCTTTTAACGTTCCTTTTGTCAGTCAGCGTAGCTTGCCACTTGTACTTCCTTCTGATCTGATGTTTGTGAATACAATGTTTGAATATCATCAGAGTCAAACAGCTTGGTGCATAGCATCTTCTGATCTTCTGACCGTGAAGTGCTTCTGTTGCGTGATACCATCTTCTGAGCTTCAGTGCTTCTGATCTCTTGTTCTTCTGATGCTTCCATAGACCCATGTTCTGATTCTGCTTCGACCATCTTCTGATGTCTTGCCAGACCATGTTCTGATGTTGCATGCTGAACCCTTTGAGACAAAGCTTCTGAGCGCTGAATTATGCGTACTCTTTATATATATTTCCTGAAAGGGAAATTGCATTAGATTAGAGTACCATATCATCTTAAGCAAAATTCATATTATTTGTTATCATCAAAACTAAGATAATTGATCAGAACAAATCTTGTTCTAACACATTGCAGGAAAGCCAAACTCCTTAAGGACTCTCTCTAATGCCCTCCAATCTACCATGTCGTACGCTTTCTGCAGATCAATCTGCATCATACACTTCGGGGTAGATTGTTTCCTCTCATACCCTCTTATTAGCTCATAAGCCAAAAGAATATGATCTTTCAAATTCTGCCCCTTGACAAACGCTGCTTGATTCTTAGTTATAAGAGAGGGCAGCACAGCTCCAAGTCTACTAGTTAAAACCTTTGAGATAACCTTATACAAGGTAGTACAGCAGGAAATAGGTCTATAGTCCTTAGGAGCTTTAGCAGTATTAGATTTAGGAATGAGAGAGATCACAGATGTGTTCATTCCCTTATGCAGTCTTCCTTGAGTGAAAAAAGAATTCACAGCCTTCACCACATGTCCTCCAACAATATTCCAGGCACTCTTAAAGAATCCAGCTCCAAATCCATCAATTCCAGGTGACTTGTTGTCATTGATGCCCTTAAGAGCTATATAGATCTCATCTTGGGAAATAGGTTTGGTAAGGAACTGCCTTTGGTCATAAGAAACCTGGGCCCCTTGCCTCAAGACTGCACAATTAATCTCTTCTAAATTCTCTGCAGCTGTGCCCATGAGAGTAGTGTAAAATCTCAGGATCTCTTCTTCAATAGCATGCTGTTCAGCCACAGTGGTACCATCTTCTCTTTCTAAGCTACTAATAGTGTTTTGCTTAGTCCTTTGCTTGATAGAGGCATAGAAATATTTATTATTCCCATCACCAGCACGAATACCTTCAATTTTAGCTCTCTGAGCAATGTCCACCTGTTCTAACTCTGCAAGGTGAAGAACTCTCTCTGTGCACTCCCTCACATTAAGAATGATAGCAGGATTATGCATATCAGCTGCTAGTCTCTGCTGTGCCACCAGGAGGTTGTCTCTAGCTTCACTAAGTTGTCTTTTCAGCCCATTCAAAGGTTTGCCAAACTTCCTTATGACTGGGATTAATCTCTTTAACTTATGCCAGACTATATGCATAGGGCTACCTGACACCCTTTGGGCCCAACTTTGGGAGACAGTATGGAGGTAGCCTTCTAAGTGAGTCACATTATTCCGGAATTTGAAGTCCATGTTCCTTCTTCTATCATAAACCAGACTGTTCAAACATAATAAAGCATGGTCAGAGACATGAGGTTCCTTGATTGATAAATTCCAGTCCTGAAAATTAGAAAACCAATCTACATTCCCCAGAACATGATCAATCCTAGAGTAAATCACTCCATCAGTGTGCTTATTGGACCATGTGTAATATTCACCCATGCTATCCATCTCTGCCAGACCACTTCTATCCATCATCTCTCTCAAATCCCTAAATTCATATTCCAACACCAGTCTTCCACCAACTCTATCCTGAGCCTTGATAACATTATTAAAATTACCTAATAAGCACCAAGGACCCTGCAGATTATGGCTGATTCTCTCGATGTCTTTCCAAAGGAGTTTCCTCTTATCATTTTGGTTCAATGCATATATTGCAGTGATCCAAAACAAGAACTTCCCCCTACAATCATACACGCCACAGTGGAGTAACTGGTCAGTAGAGCACACCCTCTTAATGACATACTTGCTTTCATTCCAGCTGAGCCAAATACGTCCGTTGTAATGGTTGTCGTAATTATCCAGATATGCCTCATGAACTCGCAGTTTATTTCTAACACAAATAGCATTATTCCTTTTAACTCTAGTTTCTATAAGAACTAAGATGTCAGGCCTAAGATTGTTGAGACGGGAGCTAATCTCAGAAATCTTACCTGATTTATTCAGCCCCCGGATGTTCCAAGAGACTATCATCAACCTCCATTGCTCCCTAACCCCTCATTCTCCGGAGTTAGTGGATCAAACGAATTATCTTGTCTAATCTGAGGTATTCCTTCATTCACTATTGTCTTTCCTTTACTGTGCCTTTCTATGGTAGTCCATACCTCTGCTTCAGTTGTGGTCTGTTGAGGAATTTGCACTGAGGATGTTACCTTCTCCATTTCAGGATCATTTGGTATGATCTTTTGCTTCCATTGCTTAGCAGGCTTTTTCTGATTGTTGTCAAGGCAGTTATGGCCAACCCGTTGGCATCTTTCACAAAATTTCGGTCTCCAGTCATACTCAACCACCTGCTTCCTCTTGTTCCCCTCAGCATCCCTAATGTTAATCTCTGTTACCGGTGCCTTTGTGATATCCATCTCAACAAGTATACGCGCGTATGAGACTCGTAGTTTATTCGCTGTGCACTCATCTGTTACAATTGGGGTGCCTAAAGCACTACCAATCTTACTCAGACTCTTCTAACCCCATAGATGAAGCGGTAGATGAGGAAGAGTGACCCAAATTGGTATCGTACGAAGCATGTCCTTCTTAAGGTCAAAGTTTGGTTTCCAATCCGTCAGAAGCATAGGCATGTTGTGAATGGTGTAGGGGCCCTTCGTTAGCACTAGATCTTTATCATCCATAGTGTGAAATCTCAGAATGAAATAACCCTCGTCGTTGAAATACATTTCCGGCAACTTCACAAAATTCCAGTTCCTTATCATAAATTGTTTCACATTGTTCATGCTCAAATCTCCTCCTAGCACATACATGATGAGAGCGGAGTCCCAGTGTCTAAGTTCAGACGCAATATCCTCCTCCTCGATCTCCACTTCCAGTTCACCATTGACGACCTTGGGCGCTACAAATTCCATCTGCAATCCATTTGTTGGATTCCGATTGCCACTAATCACATCCACCCAGAGCTTCTTCGGACTCGTTGGTTGTTCATTAACACTCTTGCTTCCTTCATCTCTTGACATTTCTCCCTGATTCGAATTCACTTGCGTAATCTTCTTCACACTGATGCTCTGCTCCATAGTTCCTGATTTGTTGCTTCCTTTCTCTGGTTCTGCCGAAGATGCTGTCGTACCATGGTGAACCGGAGGAATTGAGGCCTTCTTCGGCCGTCCCCTCCCCTTTCCACTCATGAGCGAAACCCTAGCAGAGCGAAACGAAATTCAATCTATTATTGATTTTTTTTTATATACGAAAAATAGTATTTATGATCGAAATATTTTTTAGTCAAAAATGATATACGGGAAAAATTTATTCAAAAAATCTATTATTGATCTAAATGTTTTTATATACAAAAATTTAATATTTATCCAAATATTTTTGTAAATGATATCTAAATAAAAATAATATTTGTATACGGAAAAATCTATTATTTACGAAAAAATGATATTTATTATCAAATATTTTTTTCAAAAAAAATATACGGGAAAAAATCTACTATTGATCTAAATATTTTTATATATGGAATTTACTATTGATCTAAATATTTTTATAAATGATACTTAAACAAAAATGAAGTTTGTATACCGGAAAAAAAATCTATTATTGATCTAAATATTTTTATACACGAAAAAAGTTATTTATGATCCAGATATTTTTTATTCAAATATGGAATAGGCCAAAAAAATCTATTATTGATCTAAATATTTGTATATATGAAAATTTGATATTGATGCAAATATTTTTATAAATATTGATCTAAATATTTTTATAAATATTGATCTAAATATTTTTATCTACAAGAAATTAAATGGTATTTATGATCAAATATTTTGTATCCAAAAATGGTATACGGTAAAAAATCTATTATTGATCTAAATATATTTTTATACAAAAATTTAATATTGATCTAAATATTTTTGTAAATGATACCCAAATAAAAATAATATTTGTATTATTATTTAAAAAAAAATGTTATTTATGATCCAAATATTTTTTATTCAAAAATGGTATATGGAAAAACACTACAACTGATGTAAATATTTTTATATACGAATTTCCTATTGATCCAAATATTTTTGTAAATAATACCTAAACAAAAATGAAGTCTGTATACGGGGAAAAAAATATATTATTGATCTAAATATTTTTATATACGAGAAATGGTATTTATGATCAAATATTTTTTATCCAAAAATGGTATACGGGAAAAAATCTATTATTGATCTAAATATTTTTTATACGAAAATTTAATATTGATCCAAATATTTTTGTAAATGATACATAAATAAAAATAATATTTTTATTATTATTTACGAAAAATGTTATTTATGATCCAAATATATTTTTTTTCAAAAATGGTATACGGAAAAAAAAATATATTATTGATGTAAATAGTTTTATATACGGAATTTACTATTGATCCAAATATTTTTGTAAATGATACCTAAACAAAAATGAACTCTGTATACCGAAAAAAATTTATTATTGAACTAAATATTTTTATATACGAGAAATGGTATTTATGATCAAATATTTTTGATCCAAAAATGGTATATGTGAAAAATATATTATTGATCTAAATATTTTTTTATATGAAAATTTAATATTGATCCAAATATTTTTGTAAATGATACATAAATAAAAATAATATTTGTATTATTATTTACGAAAAATGTTATTTATGATACAAATATTTTTTATTCAAAAAAGGTATACGGGAAAAAATCTACTATTGATGTAAATATTTTTATATACGGAATTTACCATTGATCCAAATATTTTTGTAAATGATACATAAATAAAAATGAAGTATGTATACGGAAAAAAAATCTATTATTGATCTAAATATTTTTATATACGAGAAATGGTATTTATGATCAAATATTTATCTAATTTTTTTTTTTTAACATTTTTATTTAAAATAAATGATGTTTCCAAATTTGCGTAACCGAACAAAACCCGTGCGTATGCACGTGTTTGTTACTGGTTTTATTTAAAAAAAAGTAGTTTCAAGAGCTTTTTTACACACCTAAAAAATTGTACATAATTTTGTCATTTACATTACCACCCCTATAAATTTAATTTAACATATTTAAATGATAGAGCTTTTTCCCTGTTTCTTTACTTAACTGAAACAATTTTTTAGTAACTAAACTGAGTAATAATTAAATTGAGAGAACCTACAATCAAGCATACAAAAGAGATGATAACTTAAAAGATATGTGAAAACCCCCACATCTATCTTAATATATGGTAACTATTATTTTTTCGTAATTAAAATTACTAAAAATTGGTTGGTTGCTTTTAAACCAAATAATCAAACCTTTATATTGCATTAAATTCTTTGACCAAATTATTTAATTTCTCATAAAGGACAATAAAAAAGACAATTAATTGTTAAATAAGTTTTATAATATAATTGTACGGTGAATGAATGAACTCCATTAAAAATGGAAGAAGAATGAGATATGAGCAAGTAAATATTTTCACATATCATTGAATCAAAAAAGCTACTTCACATTTCCATAACAGAATAAATTACAAAATATTAGAAAACAACTTAAATTCAATTTAGGCAGACACCACGATTCTAATTCAATTTAAACAGACACCACACATGCCCGCAACAACATTGTAAACTGTAAGTAACACACCAGTGAAAACAATAACACACCATTTTTTCTAAAGTGAATGAACAATTAAAATAAACTGATAAAAGAGAATGAACAATAAAAATAAAAACATTAACACACCAAAGTATTAATAAAAACAATTTTAATCCTTCATTATTTACCTTACTTGCCAACTAAATTTCTAATTTCAATCATTAATCATTGTTCACAATCCTTGTTAACTGGTTGTCATTAATACTTTTCATTTGAAACCACCCCCATTAAATCCTGAATAAAGCAATAATTAAAAATAATTAACATCCGTATCCTTATGACACAAAAATAGATTGGTTTTTAAAGAATGATATAAAATGGAATAAGTGAGTTCACTAGCATGCTATTTTAATGTTTTTATGTGTTGTCTCTCTACTGAAACATGGATGTATCATGCACACAACAATTATTCACTTATTATGTTTTAAAGTTAAAACCAAGACATGCATCGAAACTATTTATTATATTCACTTAGTTGTTTGTTATTTTACATACTTCAAAGGATTTTAGGAGAGCAAACATTAACAACTAATCAAGACAATGTGCAGTAGCATATATATAGAAAGAGAGGGGGAGATTAAAATGAGAGGTTTCAAAATCATATTAAAACCTTGCAAACAATATTACCTTCAAACCACTGTACTCCAAAGTTGTGCTATATAACATGTTATATAAGAATGCATTAACACTGAGAAGAGGATTACTTCTGCAAAAAAGAGAGAAAGAAGTTACATTGACAAACATAAAAGAATATAAATCATTCAGAGGATGAGTAATCTTGCAAAAGCTATAGGAAGAAGTTACATAAACAAATGCAAAAGAAATAATGGCTTTCTCGGTGAGAAACTGAATCAATGAGAGGAGTAATAGTTTCCAGACTTCATGGTCATGAGTTCCATTTTAAAATTTGACAAATATGACTTTTCCATGTTCACACTTTCAAGGAACTCATGACCATGAAGCCGGCCCAAATAGAATTACACATGTTATGTTAGAACAAGATTTGTTCTGATCACAACAAAGTCTTGAAAAAAATACAACACAAGAGAGGTATTGGAAACTATAAAGTGAAACTAATCTTATTTCTTCAAAAGACTAAATAAAGTCATACTATTCATAAAGTCTGGAAACTATATAGTCGAATCCACACCCTTCTTGTTGAGTATTTAAGTGCAATTAGTCATGGATTTAGTTATTTATATCTCTTAGTCATTGGATAAAAAAACAAAGACAACTACTTGACGCATGTCTGCCTGAGGAATATGATGAACAAGTTTAAACTTTTAGTCTCCTCGTATTCTAATCAGTTCGAAAGGGATTATCTAATTTGACAAAACAAAAATGATGCTGTGCATTTTCGAACTCATCATAAAATCTAACAAGCACTATTAGCTCCAACCCAACTGGAGGCAGTATCCTTGGCTATTCCTCTCTGCTTCATCACTTCTCTAAGCTCACTTACACTCTCCCATTTCCCAGCATCAGCCAAAGTATTAGATAGTGCAACATAAGCTCCCGGTCTTCCACTAGCATTCAGCTTGAAAAGCTCATTTGCCGCTAACTTTGCCATTTCTATATTTTCATGGAGTCGGCACGAACTAAGTAAAGCAGCCCACACGTCCGAATTGGGTCTCTCAGGCATCCTCGTGATAAACTCCCAAGCCTGATTCAGCTTCCCTGCTCGCCCTAACAGATCAACCATGCAAGCATAATGCTCCATCCCTGGCTTCAGTCTATATTCATTCTCCATACTCTGAAAAATCTCCCAACCTTTGTCCACAAGTCCGGCATGTGCACAAGCTGAGAGAGCACTGAGGAACGTGACAAAATTGGGCGCAACGCAGTATTCTATCTGCATCTTACTAAATAGATCAAGTGCTTCATCTGGAAACCCGTTCTTCCCGTATCCATCAATCATAGATGTCCATGAAAATACATTCCTCTCAAGCATATGATCAAAAACTCTTCGAGCGTCTTCAACTCTACCACACTTCGAATACATATCTATAAGAGCACTTCCTAATTTTACGTCTTCAAAAAAAGGCGTCTTCATAAGCTGAGTTTGAACTTGTTGCCCAATTTCAAATGCTGCAAGCACAGAACAAGCACCAATCACACTAGCAAACGTAGAAAGATTCGGCCTAAAGTTAAAGCGTTGCATGTCAATGTAAACCTCAAGCGATCTCATAGCACACTCACATGTTTTACTGTATCCTTCAATCATAGCATTAAACACCACAACATCTTTATCCAATGTTTTCTCAAATATAAGTTCCGCATCGCTGAAACAACCTTTATTCATGTAACCAGAGATCAGCGACGTTGAAGATATCACATTCTTCTCCGACATCACATCAAACACAATCCTTCCATAACCAACCCTCCCATTCTTAACATACGAATCAATCAACGCTGTACAAAGAACATCATCTTTCTCAACATCACATTTAAGAATCTGCGTATGTACCATTCTTCCAAGATCACCAACCATCGCAAAATCAACATCAACAACCCCCGAGGTAGACGTAGACACTTTTAAAATCATTGAAAGCGTAAACCCGTCAGGCTTTTCTCCGGACAGTAAAAGCCTATGAAACAACTCAAGTGAGTCATGAACTTGTCCTTTTTTGAGATAGCCACCAATCATGTAATTATAAGCGGATAAAGTTCTGTCATGCAAATCATCAAACACCTTGCGTGCGTATCTTAAAGAATTGGATTTAAGGTATAGTATAAGGAGTTTGATGGAAATGTTTGTGTTAGGAATGAACCCGGTTTTGAGAATGTGGGAGTGGATCTTTTGGCCGTGGGAAGGGGTTTGGGAATTGATGTAATGCTGGAGAGTATTGGATAGAAGGGTAGAGGGAGGAATGGAATCATGGTTTTGAGGAAATGGTTGAGAAGTATGGAATCTACGACATGATTGGAAAAGTTTGTATACGACATTGTTCATTTTTTTCTCAATGACATTGCCACCGAGCAAACAGGGACATTGATAGGTTGTTCGGAAATAAATGGTACGAGGATACGCGATCTTGTCTGACTTGTTTGGTTCAGTGCTGTTTATTTGTAGAGTTGTGGCTTATCAAAAAAAAATAAAAAAATCTAGAGTTGTGCTTTGTAACTTCAACTTGTAAGTAAGTTCAGTCAATTTTTACTCCTCCTTCCCAAAATAAAAATAAATCTCACATTTTTAAATATTACATTAATGATAATTTAAATATATCAATAATAAAAAAAATTGATGAATCTGTTATTCTCTCATTTATTTATCCTATTTTTTAAGAGAAAAGAAGTGATGAATTAAAAGTTTAAATTAATTTGTTGACTTTCTATTAAATAACAATGTAAAATTATTTATTATTTATTTTATTTATTAAAAAATTTTTAATAAATAAAAATATTTTTTATCATGTCAACATGTCTGATGTTAATCACAAAACAAAAAACAAAATGTTTCAAAATTAAAACTCGTTATTGCAAACAAAAAATAAGAAAATTATTGTGTGATTTTCAAAAATAGGAGAGAAATCAGAATCAATTCATTAATATCAAAAAGGGTGCATATTTTGTAAGTAAAAATATACTCTCTTTATTCTTTTTATAAATAAATTTTAATATTTTAAATTCATCGGATAACTACTATATATATTTTATAATTAATATATCTATGTTATAAATAGATCAGATATATCAATTATTTAATAAATTTAAAAATAAAATTGTTTATGATAAATAATAGAGAGAGTATTTTTAATTGATAGAAACTAATACTTGATTTTGGATCATCCCCAATAAATACTGATACTTTCCTCTCCACCCAGAAACTGAAACCATCAAATTATTTTGCTTTTAAAATTCTTACTAGTCAGAGACCCGTGTTGTCGCCCGGGTGCATTATTTATAGTGAAGTATTTTTTGAACGATACGAAAAATGTGAAGTAAAGAAGTATAACCAAATTGTATATATAAAATGAAAATTAACCCTTTAAAAAATGTTTTACTAATAAAATATTAGTATAAAAATTAGATTCTAAGTTAAAATAATATTGAATTAAATAATTGACGGTCCAACAACAATTAAAAGAAATGGATATGGGTCACTATAAGTTAAAGAGTAAATAAATTTGAGAAAAATCATTAAAGGTATAGTCACATATGAACATTGAAAGACATGAGATAATGATTAATTAAAATAATATTTAAAAATAAAAATTTTGTCTCTTAAATTAAGATAATAATTAATTAAACTAAAATAAATATTTCATTGATAGTGACCCGTAAGATAAATAAATTAATAAATTTATTAAAATTTATTTTTATAAACATATGAAAAACGTATTCATGAAAAACGTATTCACAGTCTGTCGGAGTTAGAGTAAAAAAGAGAGATAATTCTCCAATAAAATGTTATTGGGTTTTTCTTTCTAAGTCTTGCGTTGTTTAGTCATTCTATAATATCATACATGCTAGATAATTCTCTAAAGAAATGTAATTTGTTTTTTCTTTATTAGTTTTATGTTCTAAAATAGATTCTTTGTTTAGATTCTACAACATCATATATAAGTATTTATCACAGTAAATTCATAAGTCTATCATACACAATGAAATTTGTTTACCTAAACAGTATAGATAAAACAGGCTTTAAAAATATGTTATAGCTTCAAAAGAAAGAAAAAAAAATAGAAAAGTTCTCGCTGACAGTCATATATACAATATCACAACAAATATTTATTTTTCCTGTTTTTGTAATCAAAATGACATGCCAGTTAATTTTCTTTACATAATATCATATAGTGATATTTCAAGACATTGATGAAAGAACTCAAAATAAACTTTCACAATTTGAACTCTATTATTTCACTCCTAATTTCTTGTTTATAATTTTTCATTTAACTGTGCTTTCTTCATGCTCCAAGAACTCCAACCTGTCATCTTTGATATCAGTAATTTCAATATTGAAAACATAAATTAACACTTTATAATTGATAACTGATATGGGATAAAGTCTAGGTGTAATGCATGCATTTATTTCTCCACCAAAACTCTATGCCACAGAATGATAAATATGTAAAAAAAAGAGTAGAAACTAAACTTACTTATTAGACAAAGTTTCAAATCTCAAAGGTTCCAAAAGTTATATACCAAGGACAAAGTTTCAAGTCTATAAAGGTTCTAGAAGGAGCTAACTGGCCTCAACCAAAGACATCACCAGATGCTAAGTTAAACTTCATGATGAAACTTCTCGACAAATAAATAGTTTCTTAAAGTAATTAGATACTTCCTAGATAGGATTTTTTGTTGTTGTATAACGTAATGTAAATGAAGACACACATAAGTAAATGATGAATTTAAGTTAGAAATTGCTGAGCTATTCTAATTCGCAAAGTACTTTATTTCTACTTGTGAAGTTTTATAAAGGAGACACACTACTCTACCAAGATCATGAGTTATGCTGATTTTGTATTGAACTTCCTTACAAAATGGGTTGATCAAAGTTTTCTTTTCTGTTTTGTGAGAAGTTGAAATCAATACATACTCGTTCCACAATTAAAAAGCTACATCTTATCAATTGAGATTGAGTCCACAATAAAATTACAGGAGATATTGATAACATTACTCTCAGAAACAGAATGATACCATGACTGAACAATTCAATAACAGATATCAATTAGTATAAGAAACATTCAAAAACTATCATCATACATCACATACTCCCTTAAAAGATAGAAAGAACTATCATGTTACCTTTGTTTAATTCATGGACCAAATCTTCAATACCGTCAAGGGGAAGGTTCACTATGTATATGATCATCTAATGGCACCGCTACAGGATTCGAATCATATAATTCTTGACATGGCCAGAAATCTGAAGGAAAAATAACATGATCATAAACATTTAGTTAAAACAGTTCACATCAACATATATAAAATTATGGATTAGAAAATAAAGACGTGGCTCTACAACATTCTTAAAAGTGTCAGCGAGAGCCTTGTTAGAGTGCATTTGTTTAATCTGTCCATCATATTGAGGTAACCAGCTTGATTCAGCATTGGCGGCATGCGGTACGGCATGAGCCCATAATTTGCTGGAGCCTATCAAGTGAAAATTATTGTCATCGCATATCTCGTCAAGAAATTAGTAATGGAAAATAACACACAATAGATAAAGCCCAAAGATCCAACTTCAAATAACCATTAACAAATCAAATCAAGTATTTCCCGTATATTTAATATCTTCATGAATCACGAATCACAGTCAAAAACTCGGATACCATAATCGTCATGGAAAAAGGTAGAATTGTAGAGACGGACTCCCACTCAACTCTAATAGCAGTGGATGAGGACTTTATTCAAGATTATTCAGACTACAAAGCTTCGACGAAACCTCATAGGTTGATGATTCTAAAAGAATTGGTATCTGAAACAATGAAGATGACTTGTATGATTTTACAAAACTAAGTCTTTTTCTTAAATTTCTTCTTTGATGTAATTAAATTATAGTCAGAGTGTACCTTGATGTAACAAAGTGATTTACATGTTTGCCTATAATTCAAAGAAGACACTATCAATTGTCTTAAGCTTTTCCATCTTCTCCTCTCTAGTAATTACAGGAACAACGTAACACAACTGAAATAGAAACACGACCATCATGCTTACTCATTTGTGGATCAAATGCAACTGTAATTTTTTGTTAAGAGAGACAAGTGAGGTGAGACATAGAATAAAGTTAGTCAAAATTACAAAGAAATGTCAATTAATATACTTTATAGCACCACTAAAGTTCAATAACCACTTAAAAGAAGGATATTATCCTCTAATAACTTTGCAATATCAACAGATCTCCTTGGAAAAACAGAAATTCCATTTCCAAACCAGTAGTTTGTAACAAAGAAAAAAACACTTGAAAACCATGGAGTATAGAAGATCTTTCAAGTTAGTGTATTAATTGTTTCTCCAATGTCGATAGTAGATCTTTCAAGTTTTTCAGACACTTTTCCAATCAGATTTGTGAAGAAAAAAATTAAAATCATAAATAAAAAGAAACAAACACTTACCATGGATAATGAAACCCTAACCATCATATCTGTGCAGTCTGGTATAAAAACGTGAACCTGAGAAGATGAACGGTGAACTGGATGTACACGGTGGTGGAGATATGGCGATAGCGGCAGCGGTAATTTAGGGTTTTGAAAGAGAGAACATAGAGGGGGAAATGGCTAGACGATAAAGAGGGAGAAAGAGAGATTGAATCAGAAATGTTTCGGGTAATAGATTGTTCCAAGGATTTGAATTTTAAATTGGACCAATGAAAAATGAACAGGTGTAACATTCTTTGAGGAGAGTTGAAAAAAGTAGTGCTTAATTTGTTAATTACTTTCATGTCCAAATTGCAGCTTAATTTGTTAATTACTTTCATGTCCAAATTGCAGTGCAAATTTATTTTTATGAAAGGGTATTTTTGTCTCTTTGGTCAATTGTTTAGTATATGGTAGATTATTTATTATTTATTATTTATTATTTATATTTATATGGTAGATTATTTATTATTTATTTTTATGAAAGGGTATTTTTTGTCTCTTTGGTCAATTGTTTAGTATATGGTAGATAGTAGATATCTCACTCCTGAATGGTTTTGTTTTTTATATACACGCAATCAAAAACTAGATCCTTTTGGGCGAAAAATGATCAAAAGAAAGAAAAAAAAGAAGTGAAAAAGACACAACAATGTTGAATATATTGTACTACAAAATTTCATAAAAAACTCCAATCAAAATGCAAATGTTACAAAGTTCTAAGGACTATCACAATAACATTGACATTTCATTTACATATGGTTCCTAACCACAGGTAGAAAAACACCAAGAATTCAATGAAGTGTGAGTAAGAGATGCTACAACAGTGAGACTTTCTATTTAGTTAATGATCAACTGCCATTGCTTCCGACCCGCCACTTGTGTCCTCTATCCCATTCTTAAGCTCCTCGGTTGCTATTCTCATCTCCTCCATTAGACTCTTTTGGTCTTCCTCTATAGTATTCTGCAACTCGTCCACCTGCAAGAATATCAAGGAGATTAAATATTGACATCAATGTTTACATTGACAAAAATATTAGAATATGGGACGCCGCCGGTTAAGAATTTGGCATCGTGATATTCCCAGTTCATAACATAGCAAATGAAAAAACAGAAAACAAAGGAAGACTAAGTTTATGAGACACGAAAAGTAAAAGATACATAGAAAATATATAACATATTGTGAAATTCTTGAAGAAAAGGAACTCAATAAATTCAAAATTTTCAATTTGTTCTTCCAAGTTCCAACAAAGGTATGCATGCTATAATAAACAAATAAATAAAACGGAAACCGGAAATTACTGAATATTGATTAAGAATGACTGAATTACACATATGGTTATTACCATTGGAGAAAAACACATGTCCACGATTTATCATCAAGCAAAATTAGGGAGCTAAGACATCAATATCATTCACCCTCATGTCCTAAGTAAAAAAGACTTCAAAGCGAAATAACTAAAGGATGCATTTTACGGTCAGCATATATTATAGAATTTGACAAGAACCTTGTAAGTTGCTTAACCATTTCAGACAATATACTAAAAGGTCACAAGTCATAACTTCTCTATTCCAGTATTCCAGACCTATGAATGTTATTCATATGATTACTTGGTTTGACAATTTTCAGCCCAATCACCAGTTTTAATAATCTAAAAAAATTTTAAGATGATTCAGAAAGGTAAATGCAGATCACAATCAAATAACCAAAATACTGCTTTGTAAGTTAAAATTACCCCCTCTTCCAAATTGCATTTCAAATCTTTCAGTCTACAACAACTGTCCAAAATCCCTTCTCAACTGGTATTCATAACTAAGGCAGCACTCTGCCATTCTCAACTTGATTTAACAGGGCATTCATAGTGCAGGCTGCATTCTGCTATATATTGTATTTACAATTCTTTGTTACTTCATCCTTGCTTCTTTGATTCAGAGAATTCATATGCAAATTGAGTCAAATAAAAAAACGCAGACGCGCGCAGTTTCTAACTTAGTTTTTAAGTATTTGATGTTTTCTTTTATGGTTGATTTCAGTTGAACTTGGAAGGCTGTTGAGTTTCTTTAGACCGAGTTATGTTTTAGATGAAAACAAAAGAGAAATAAGAAAATATTTTCCAGAACCAGACAGACTCTTAGCTTTTCATATACATTAGAAGTTTCATTGACATACTGTTACAATTTCAATACAACAACAACCAAGTCTTATCCCACTAAGTGAGGTCGGCTACATGGATCAACTTTTGTCATAATGTTCTATCCAGGAAAATGTTTCTATCCAAATCGTTAATCTCGAAACCTTTCTTAATAGCTTCTCTAATCTCTTATAGTCTTTCTAGGTCTTCCTCTACTTCTAGTTGTTTGACTTCTCTTCATCTGATCTACTCTCCTTACCATAGACTCTACAAATCTTCTCTCTACATGCCCAAACTACCAAGTTTATTTTCCACCATCTTTTTTACAATAGGTGCTAACACTCTCTAATATTGTCATTTCTAATTGTATCATGCTCAATCTTACCACACATCCATACTCTTACAATTTCAATCATAACCTAAATAAGATATATCTAATATAATGCTCTCTACTTTAAAATAGTGTACGATTTTGCAATAATATTCTCTATTCTCAAGTGGTATTCCTAACTAAGTATCTACATTAGCACATTATTTCGAAAGAGAAATAGCTAAACAATTACGCATAACAAATAGACACAGAGCTGACAATAAAGCAGCGATAAACAGCCGATTAAATTCCTGCATTGCAAATTTCAAATAAGCAAATAACCCAAAAATCACACAAGCAATAGCAACAGCAATTAAGCAAACTAAAAGTCTACCACATACCACATGCAACAAAAGTGAAAACTGCTTCTTCCGAAGCTCCAACAATCTCGAACCAGCAGTATTCTCCGCATCCAACGCCGCTATTTCCTTCTCCAACTCAGTTATAACCTTCTGCGTCTCACATCTCGGCGGCTGCAAAGCAATCAACTTCCTAATCGCCTCACACTCCTCTTTATGCCGTCTCTCCACCTTACTCTCCTCCAATTTCTTCTTATGATCCTCAATATCAACCTGCGCCTGCAAGATCTGGCGATTCATCTCATCTTTTAACTCATTGAAATTATCCTTCTCCCTAACATTAGCCTCGACAATAGCTTTACTCTTCAAAAGAGGAATCTCAAATGTAGTAAGCTCCTGCAAAAAAGCTCGAGCAAGCTTCTCACAGTCGTTGTAGTTATCTTCGTCTTTATCTACCTCGGAGACGAACGAGGTGAACTTCTTTTGAAGCTTCTTCAACGGAGGTTCACCTCGAGTGGTTGTTGTACGGGTAAGAAGCCTGTGTTTGATAATTACATCGTCTTCGGAAGGACCGAATGCGTAGTTTGCTGCAACTGGTTCACCACGACCTGAAACCTTCCTCACTCTTCCCAGCATCTCAATTTCTTGATCAATATTCAATCACATACAAAATTAGGATAATAAAATTGTGTAATTATTGAATTGAAGTAAAATTAGGGTTAGGGTTACATTTATATGAATTGTTCAGTTATCGTTGTTAATGGAATTAGGGTGAAATTGAGTGGTGAAATTGGAAGATAGTGGAAGATGAAATGTTGTTTTTGGGTGGCGAAAATTAGAGAGTGAAGGAGATTAGAATGAACCTGTTTTGGGGCGGCGTGTGCGGTGGTGTACTCCGTGTCTGTGCCTGAGTTCCGGTGAGAGCGGTTTTGGTTCAAATGAAAGAGCGAAGACGCTGCAAAAAGAACGGGCCGAATGGGTTCGTAAATTTAGAGAATTTTATCTGCACCCATAAAATCGAGTTACTTGCCACCCCACATACTACACCTCTCTATATTTCTTATTTCAAAAACTAAAAACTACTAACAAACACGTGCATACATACCAATTCTAGTTTGATACACACATTTATTTATATAATGTATTTATTTTAAATAAAAAATAAAAAAATATTTAAATTAATCATAAATTTTTTTATATAAATATTATTTAGATCAATAATGGTTATTTTTGCGTATATTTTTTTAAATAAATTTTTTTTATCATAAATATCATTTTTCTTATATAAAAATATTTTATATCATTAATAAATTTTCCTATATATAAATATTATTTTTTCTTATATACAAATATTATTTATGTTTATGTATCATTTACAAAAATATCTGAAACAATTGGAAATTTTTGTATATAAAAATATTTATATCAATAATAGATTCTTTTTCCGTATACTTTTTTGGATCATAAATACCATTTTTCGTATATAAAAATATTTAAATCAATAATAGATTTTTTCTTGTATACAAATATTATTTAGATCAATAGTAGTATGTTACAATTGAATAAGTAATACACTTTTTCCCGTACGTGTATACTTAAAAGTTCTCATTTTTATAATAACCAAAGTTCTCATTTGATACGTCCCTATATATATATATATATATATATATATATATATATATATATATATATATATATATATATATATATATATATATATATATATATATATATCTTATTTTTATTGATAATATATATTTGTGAAATGACATCAATAACAAATAATTTTTTTAATATTTAATTGTACAAACATTATTTTAATTGTATAAACTTCATAAATGACATATATTAATATAATAATATTTTGAATCATATAAATTAAAGTTAATGATAAGTAACACATATTTGTATTTTATCCAATAACACACCTTTTCAAGTATATTTTTAAATTCATTTTAATTGAATTTTTTTAAACTAAAATTATTATCATTTTCTTAAAAAATATTGTAACTTAAAATAAAAATTATTTCCAACTATATTTTTTCGTTATTAATATTCAATTACTAAATTTAATTTTTAAAAATTAAATACCATTTTAAATGTAAATTAACAGTCATTTAAAATGATCATAATAATCTTTTTATTAAAAAATAATTTATTAAAATATTTTGATTTATAATTTATTATTATTATTATTATTATTATTATTATTATTATTATTAATAATAATAATAATTAAGTAATTAAAAGTGAAAAGTGAGTTGGAAAGTGAAAAGTGAAAAGTGAGGTGAAAAAAACCAATAAAAAACATATTTTGTCCTCAAATTATTAATTTAGACTAAGCTAACAAAATGGTATTTTTGTGATTTACAAAACAACAACTTTTCTTATATTATAGATAATCTTTTTATTAAAAAATAATTTATTAAAATATTTTGATTTATAATTTATTATAAAAAATAATAATAATAATAATAATAATAATAATAATAAAGTAATAAAAAGTGAAAAAGTGAAAAGTTGGAAAGTGAAAAGTGAGCTGAAAAAAACCAATAAAAAATATATTTTGTCCTCAAATTATTAATTTAAACTAAGCTAACAAAAGGGTATTTTTGTGATTTCCAAAACAACAACTTTTCTTATATTATAGATTATTAATTTAGACTAAGCTAACAAAAGGATATTTTTGTGATTTTCAAAACAACAACTTTTCTTATATTGTAGATGAAAAAAATTTAAACTTAAATTATTATTATTTTCTTAAAAAATATTGTATCTTAAAATAAAAATCATTTCAAATTATATTTTTTTCGTTATTAATATTCTATTACTAAAGTTAATTTTTAAAAATTAAATACTATTTTAAATGTAAATTAACAATCATTTAATATGGTCATAATAATCTTTTTATTAAAAAATAATTTATTGAAATATTTTGATTAATAATTTATTAGAAATAATAGTAATAAAGTAATAAAAAGTGAAAAGTGAAAGTTAAAAAGTGAAAAGTGAAAAGTTAGTTGGAAAGAGAAAAGTGAGTTGGAAAAAACAACAAAAGATATTTTTTGCCCTCAAATTATTAATTTAGACTAAGATAAGAAAATGGTATTTTTGTGATTTCCACAACAACAACTTCTCCTATATTTTAGATGTCTTTGACACTATTTTTTTTAAAAAAATTATACTAGTTAAAAAAAATTTATTATTAGTGTTGGGTAAAAATCCAAATTTTCGGTGAGCAAAGCAAAATTTTCGGTACAAATATTAGGGCATATCATAAATTGTTTGAGTTTGGGAAATTTTCTATTGTATTTTATTAGAAATTCCAAAACTTCCAGGGCGATTATAAAATATTTAGAAAAGTTACAAAATTTTCGGGACAATACATACTTAACCGGAAATATCAAATTTTCGTAATACCGGAAATTTCCCAATAACTTGAAATTCTTGGTATGTCTGCAAATGAAATTTTGTATCTGTGTGGTCCAGAGCCGACAGCTTCTTCTATAGACCCATGTACAGATTATACGAAGTTCTTCACCACAAATACGGTATATTTCATATTAAAATAATACAGTTATAATTGTTTTCCGTCATTTATGAAATTGATAACGTTTAATAATTATACGTTGCAATTGACAGATTGTTAACTCCCGAAAAGAAGTTTTAGCATGGGCACAATCTACTGGCAAACAACACAGTATTGTTGTTGTTACTGTTCGTTCGTATTCTGCTAATGGAATCTGATGGAGGAAGGATAAATTCATGATGGGTTGCGAAAGAGGAGGAAATTATAAAAGAAGAAATGCATATGAAACCACTAATTTCTCTAATCGCATTTTAGTATGAAGGTTAAATGTCTGTTTAGGCTGAGATTTGTTCCAAGTGGTATCGGTTGGAAGGTCATGGTTAGAAGTGGGATGCACAATCATAGACTAGATAATGATTTGGAAGGTTATAATATATTGGGTCGTCTAAAAGATCATGAAAGAAAGTTTGTGAATGATAAGACGAAGTACAATATGGCTTCAAGGTACATAATTGCTGCTTTGAAAGACAAAGATCCATGAAATTTCACGAGTATTACTCAGGTGTATGAGGCTAGATCAACATACTGAATAGGCAGGAGAGGTACATTGAGAGAAACGCAAATGTTATTGAGCCTATTTAATCTTAAGGAAAGATGTGAGTGAACGATAAAAGTTTCACTAAATTTCTTGAATTGTTGAAAGAAATGCTTCTCGAAGGTAACACGTTGTTGAATCGTACTTATGAGGCCAAGAAGATATTGTGCCCAATGGGCTTGGATTATGTTAAAATACATGCATGTCGTAATGATTGCATCTTATATGGAAAAGAGTTTGAAAACTTGAAGAAAGGCCCGAGGTGTGGGGAGTCACGCTACAAGTAGAAGAACAATGGTGTTGATGACGATGATAGTGTAACTAGCCAGAGTGTTCCTGCCAAGGTGATGTGGCATCTACCAATAATTCTAAGGTTCAAGAGATTGTTTGCTAATGTTAGTGACACAAACAATATTAAATGGCATGCAGATGAAAGAGTTTGTGATGGAAAATTTTGCCTAATGATTGTTACGTATGCCTAAGTTTAATGTAATTTACTTGGAGTGCGTACGACATTGGTAAATATTCATTATATACAATATCAAAGGATGATTGTAACACCATGCAAAATAGTGGGGTTATGGTTGAGGTTGAATCCATCTAGAGCGTACTTTGGGATCATTTAGGAGATTTTGAATATTGACTATATTTCTTTTAAAGTGCCTTTATTTAAGTGAAAGTGGATTGACAACAACACCAATGTAGAAACCGATGAATTACGTAATTGTTGAATTGAAGTAAAATTAGGGTTAGGGTTAAATTTACATGAATTGTTCAGTTATTGTTGTTTATGTGATTAAATGTGATTAAGTGGTGAAATTGGAAGATAGTGGAAGTTTGTGTGGCGAAAAAATTATAGAGTAAAGGAGATTAGAATGAACCTGTTTTTGGGCAGCGTGTGCAGTGGTGTGCGCCATGTTTGTGCCTGAGTTCTGATGAGTATGGTTCTGGTTCAAATGAAAGAGTGAAGTCGATGGAGAAAGAACGGCCCTAATGGGTTCGTAAATTCGTTCCTTAAAGTTATAAAAATTGGCTTACTCTTCGTAAAGTTAATCTTCCACTACGTTGAAAACTCAAAAATATTTTTAAAATTCAAAGATACATGATGCATCTATATATATATATATATATATATATATATATATATATATATATATATATATATATATATATATATATATATATTGAAAATGTATCTCTAGAAATGAATTTATGTAATAAAAAAAAACTCCATCCTTAAAATCTGTAACAATATTCTGCAATGTTTTATCCTTGTCCATGACAACCAGGCAAACAAAGCCAGTTAAGTGAGTTTTGTTAAAAAGGATAAAGAGAATGATTGAAGCAGCTAATGAAACTAAGTTGATGAATTGTCACATGTTTTTTTTGGGAAATAAGACCATGCCTCAATCGACAACAGGAAAAACCTCCTTCAGACTTACTTATGGGACTGAAGTTGCCATTCCAGTCAAGATGAAGAATTTTGTTGGAGAATGACACACCCCTTGGAGGAAGGAGATAACATGCAAACCATCCGGAAATAGGTGGAATTTTTGGAAAATAAGAGATCTTCTGCCGCCCTCAATCCCTCATGAACATCGCTTTGAAGCAAGCGATTGCAACCAGGTACAATCGGTGGGTAAGGCTTCAAGACTTCCAGGTTGATGACCTTGTGTTGAGACGGGACAGTGTAGGAATAAAGAATGTTAGGGACGGTAATCTTGCTACTGATTAAGAACGATCATACATGGTCAAGACTAGCACATGGAATGAAGTATACACCATGTAGACCTTATCTAGGAGATCAATCCTAATAACATGGAAGGCTACTAAGCTTAAATAACATTTTAGCTAAAGTATTATTCTGAATTGCACCAATGCAAATCGGGAAAAAAACTCTCTGATGTAATACCTTTGAAATGAAGAATGCATTATTATTCCTTGTTGAATTGTATGATCATTTTTCCTAATATAGAATAGGACACATGACTAATGCGACAAAACCCAAAACGGGGAAAACTAAGCCACCCTTGGCACACCCACTCCTCTTGGCATCGAACCACTCTATAGCACAGGTGGTAAAGCCTCGATAGGTCAGTATTAAATAGGTTTTCACCTGGAGGAAGGTAAGAGGAACTGACCTTTGACAGAGCACGACCTCTAAATACGCCAAAGAAAAGCGCTCAACTTGTCCGTGCCACAAATATGATAGAAAAAATAAAATCATAGAGAACTATGTGTGAAAATAAAATCATGAAGATTATATGATGAAATAAAATCATGAAAAACTATACAACCACTTTTATCATGAAGATTTCCTAAAGGAAGTAAGCATGGGCATTCTGATTGCCGCATATAATACCTTTCTTAGAGGAAATCTTTGCCTCTGCTTTGGTCTAGTAGAAACATGTGTTATATTAAGAATGTTAAAGAATAACTTTAAAGTCGGCACTTCATCCCAGTACTCGTACCAATGTTGGAACAACTTTACAAAATCCCAAGCTATCTGGTGCTCCTAAAAGGGAGTGATTATCAAGGGATTCAATACCCCCACTTCAAAATCGTTGAAGGGAAATCTAAGTCTTATTATGGAAAACATACACATCTCTTACCCAGCTTATCATGAGAGACATTTCAATTAGAGGATGAACCGACATCCTGATGGGCTCCCTCTTAATGCTTTGAGCATTATAGGAAAAAGAAGTTGTACCCACCAAAACCATGTTCCCCTAAAGCATTGAGTGACATCAGCGGGAAAATCAAGGCCTTGTTGGTTCTTTTCAACCATCTCCACCCTGAAGTCAACAAAATGAAAATGGATTCCATAAGCTCTTGAATGACCCCCGAAATCAAGATGCTCCCTAACTTCCTTGTAGCTAGGTTCCTGCACATTCAAAGACCTGAAAGCTTTAATGTAGGAGCGAGCCTTTAGATCATCCTAATACACCTCGAAAGACTCAGAATCTGCCACAAGAAACGCAAAAGAGGAAGGACCAGAGTCGATTTCTTCATTAAGGGGGCGATCCTAAATCACCCCTCCAACTCCTCCTACGCGATTATCTGCATTTCCGCCAAATTGGGGATTCACGAGTTCATTACCACTTTTGATAGAACCTTCCTTGAACTCAGAATTGTCATTAAGGATTACGATGATAGAAAAGGGCGAATATCTACCAAAGGAGTAATACCCAATATTTCAGGGTTTACCACCTTGTGTGAGATAAAGTGTCACTAATATCAGCGCAACTGATTATGTCTATAATGTTTGTTGGTTCATCTCCTAAATTGGCCATTGCTAAAAATAAAAAGCAAGAAGCGATAATAGTAAACAAGAGGAAAATAAATGGTATCTGGAAAGAACTGGAGATGCGAAGGTAAAGTTTTAATGAAAAGTCATAAAAAAATGTGAGAGACAAAATGAGATTGCAAAATATGAATAGAAAAAAAACAGATGTAGTAAGATGTCACTAGAGCTCGAAGAGCGATAATCATAATTGAGAGGTAGAGAGAAAATACAGTTTGCACAAAGGGTGAATCGTAACCTGTAAGGAGAAACTACCTTTATGTAATAGAACAAAGTAGACAAATCAACGACCCAAAACGGATGAAGAGGTAGAGGAAAATTAACGGACAAGTTTATCTCAAGATCACAATGACACTCGAGTGCTCTTAAGCACTTTAAAGCACAATGTCACACCCTACCTTAGGAATCAAAGGGCACATGTCAGAATGATCCTACCGAACATTTCAATGTCGATTTACTTTTAATGTGTCTGTTTACAAGGTCAACCACTCTCACTCTCCAAACATTTCTATTATGTAAAGTAAGAGCATGTCACGAATACCACATTAAAAAAGGAAAGCAACTCAAAATCTAAAAGGTCTCCATTTTTGCATAATGACAAACCTTAGGACAACTATTATGTGTCGCTCACAAGACTAAGGATAGAAAAACTCAATCACGATGAAGTCTAGCTCAAGAGCATGCTCACTACAAAAAATGTTCTCTGCAGCGACGTGGATTACACGTCGCAACGTGCAAAATCACGTGGCAACCAAAAAGTAGCGACGTGAACATATATGTCGCAGGAGCATGCATGGCAACATTGTAGCGACGTGGAGACCACGTCAGAAAGTAGCGACGTGACTCCCACGTCGCAACAGGATTACATAGGAAACAGCTCCCTGCACACACAGCAGGTAGGGGTGGCAAAACGGGCCGGGGCCCGCCGGGCCGCCCGCGCACCCGCCAAAAATTGGCGGGTTGGGTTGGAATTTTAGGCTCGCCGCTCACCAAAGCCCGTCCCGCCAAAACCCGCCGCCCGCCATACCCGCCCCGCCAAAGCCCGCCGCTCGCCAAAACCCGCTCCTCCTCCAAAACTCACTCTTTTTTTAGTTAATTCTAGTAATTGGAATTATTGATGGTTTATTTTATATATTTATTTATAAATATATGTAATATTTTTTAGAGTAAATTTGTTAAAAAATTACTTTTATAAAAAATTGTTTTAAAAAATAAGTGAAATGTTTAATTAAAAGGTAAAAAAAAACATATTAATCTATTAAAAAAATATAAATAAAAATAGGCGGGTAAGCCCGCCGCCCGCCAACCCGCCATCTTGGCGGGGCGGGCATGATTTTGATGCCCATTTTACTTGGCGGGCATGCCCGCCCCGCTCGTTTTTTGGCGGGCATAAGGCGGGACGGGCGGCGGGCGGGGCGGGCGGCCCGTTTTGCCACCCCTAACAGCAGGTGTGGCAGGTGTGGGAAAGTGTGTTTGTTGACCAATGTAGCGACGTGTTTCCCACATCGCTACATTAAATGCTTTTTTTTTTTAAAAAAAATTTATTCACGCTAGATTTGTTTTGTTTTATATATTTTATATAATTAATATATAATAAAATATATATAATAAAATATATATAATAAAATTTATATATAATAAAATTTATATAATAAAATTTATATAATAAAATCTATAAAATAAAATTTATATAATAAAATTTATAAAAACTAATTTATATAATAAATTTGTATAAAATAAATTCATATAATAAACATTATATAATAAATTCAATTAAATAAAACTAAAAATTTAAAACTAATATTTTAATGAATTAAAATGTAGAATATTTTACATAAAAATAAATTTAAAACAAATAAAATACAAAATGTTTTTAAGAGGCATCATCCGGAAAATAATTATCCGGATTAAAATCATCAGCCACCCCGTCATCCTCCGGCTTTTGAGGAGGAGCATTACTGTAATTTCCACCTCCTTGCATAAACCGTCTCATCTGCTCCTCCATCTCAGCTTGCTTCTTCATAATGCCCTCCATCTGTCGCGCATGCTGCTCCTCAATATCAGACTGCTTCTTCCGCATCATCTCGATCTGGGCCTCACTTTCGCGTCTCGTCAATTGCCTTACTATAATTCAGTTTGTTCCTGTGTCAGATTTGGTTGACGCGATCCACCCTCTCCATCCTGAACTCTTTGAAACAGATTGCGGTCACCACGTCTATAGCTGGCCGTCAAATTTCCAGCACCAAAAAAGCAACCATTAGGTCCTTTTTCTTTAATAACCTCACACCAAATATAGTGATCAACATTCGCGTTAAGCGGCTCCCCCTCTGCTGGCATGTATTGAGGATTATTTTCCAGAAAAATGGCAAGTCGGCTATCATAATCTTCCTGCACACATATTCAATAAAAAAAATTAAGTTAAATATTTAAATACATATTTAATTATACTAATTAAATATGTATATACTATAAATTAAAATATATTAAAAAGTTGCCACGTGATTTTCACGCCACAGCTTATGATTTGCCACATGATTTTAACGTGGCAATTTATCAATTGCCACATGAAATTCACGTCACAAATTTTGTATTAATTTAAAAAAAATAAACAACGTAAATTTCACTTACAAGATACAACTTCGTGCGCTCGTCGACAAAACCTCCCGATCTCCTTGTCCGGGTCCTCGAAATCAGCTCAAGCATCAATGGTTTTCTCCCCAACTCCTTAGCCTAAATAATATAATTAAAAATAATTAGTAAAATATATTATGAATAAAGATGTAACTTAAAAATTTTAAAATTTTTACCAATCGTCGGGCATGCTCAGCGGTGCTAATACTTCCAACTGTGTTGACACAACCGCCCTTTTCAGATGCCCTCATCTTCTTAAAAGTTTCTGATTTAGCCCGGAATTCTGGACTCCTCCAATATGTAACAAGCTCATGAAAAACCTCCTCGCCTATCCAGTTAGGACGGATGCCATGAAGCTCATAATTCTCCCTTACTCGCCGCAGCATATCAGACATTCTTTTAGAGCATCTGGTATTGAAAACTTTCTGAACACTTTTTTCACTCAAAGGATCCCACACACATTTCTCCTGCAATAATGTTGTATGACATTAAAATAAAATGTTAAGTAATTATAATGAGAATTTTATTTAAATAACTATAACTAAAACAATAAAGTAAATGCGTAACCTATATAAATAACAATACCCTAAACATTCTAAACCATTCATCTTTATTTTTGACGTCCCCATAGCTCTTAAAAGCTGATTTATACATCTGCTGAATTATATAGTTAACAACCCTAGCAGCAGTCCGACTCGGCGTAAAACTGAAACAAAAAATGAAAATGTTAGATATAAATTTATAAAAAAATGAAAATGTATACATACTATAAAAGTTTTTAAATAGGAAACTTACTTGCTTCCTTCGGGCTGAATCCAAAATCTGCCGTCAATGACATGAATCTCATCGGGATCATCCCTCCCACGAAGGTGTGGTGGAGTGAAGTGAATTGCTTTCATTAATACACAATGTAGCGACGTGAATTAAACCTCACTATTTGCCACGTGCTAAACACGTCGCAACAAGCAAACGGTAATATTTAATGTCTCTGCCATAAATGCTGTCACCTAGTCATTTCAGTGGAACGTTGTAATTTCGTTTTAAATGTTGCGACGTGATTACAACGTCACAACTGAATTTTTTAAAATTTGAATCTCCCCCCAATCTCCCCCATGTGAACGTTATAGCTTTTTAAATTTTAATTTATACATTTAATGTAGCGACGTGTAACCCACGTCGCAACAATATTCACGTAACCCAACACCTGACACCTCATTACTTTATGTTTATAAAGTTATTTTAAATTTAAAAGCATGTTGCGACGTGATTGTCACGTCGCTACAGGCAATAATTACCTACGTGACTTCCATGTCGCTAATTTATGTAGCTGGGGAGGACTTTTTTTGTAGTGGCTTACCAAGACGTTGAGGACTTAAGGTACTCACAACCAGGGGATATGCACTTGGTTCTCACGCTCGAACGATCTCCCACCGTCAGATACAATCAAATGATCCTCGTGTAAGACGTCAAATCACACAAAAATAATTTTTTCTGCTCACACTATAAAAAAACCCAACTAGTGCTATTTCAAATATTCTCTCATTCATACACGGATTCTTTAGAGTTACATTGTTAACTTTCCAATTCCACTCATCTCCAACAACTCACTCTATTCAATCTTTATAAATTTGTAACGATATAAACAATGTAAAAAAAAAAAAGAGAGAGAGAATATTCCAAATGTTTTATTCATTTGGAGATCGAGAATGAAGCTCTTTATGTCACTATCCCTCGCCCATCTTGGTTGCGTCTCTGTCAGCATGCGTCTTTTTTAGTGCACTGCAATATATTGTGAGCATTTTTTAAAATTGCAGCCTTTTTTTCCACCGAAAAGCAATTGATTACAAGAAAGTTCTATTATTTATCTATTCTTCAACAAAAGTACCAGGAGATAGATACACGCTACTGAATCTTCCTTTTGTTTTTCTCTTCAATTTCTGCATTCACCAACCACGCGCTTCTCCGAAACAACACTTCGATGAGGCCAAAGATATATCTTTTTGGTGATTCCATCACTGAAGATTCCTTCGAACTTGGAGGATGGGGTGCTTCTCTTGCCCACCATTTCTCTCGCACGGTAAAACCTATTTTTGTGTTTTTTTCGTGATGGGTTTTGTGAATTGGGTTTAAAGTTTGAAGCTTTGTGTTTTGTGTATCAGGTGGATGTGGTTCTTAGAGGGTACAGTGGGTATAATACGAGATGGGCGTTGAAGGTGTTGGAAAGGGTTTTTTCTGAGTCACAGGAAAGTGATCCTATTGCTGTGACTGTTTTCTTTGGGGCTAATGATGCTTGTCTTCCTGATAGATACTCTGCTTTTCAACATGTGCCTCTTGATGAATTCAAGGAGAATCTTCGATCCATTGTCTCCTTCTTCAAGGTAACAACCCATATTCCTTGTTGGAAATTTTATCTCGAGATTAATGATTTGGATAAAAGCATGATTCTGGATATAATATTATGGCGGAAGTTGATCATTGTAGTCGATGATACTTAATGAGATAAGACTTGGTTGTTGTTGGTGTTTTTGTTGTATGTTAATAGTATCAAAAGTTTGGGTGCTGAGAGTGCACTCCTGGTAAGTTCGAATCCCACCCGTAGTAACTAACCGTTTTTGTTTTTGGTCAGTCCATACAAAGTTTTGTTTTTACTTTGATTGGACCCCTTGTGCACGGTGGGATTGGTCCCCCGGATTACTTAGTAAATGATAATTTTAGTAAATGATAGTGATTAAGTGATGGATTGGTGGTTGAAATTCAAATCGATTTCAGTAATAATCTAGACATCACATACATGTAATTGGGTGGAACTCATGAATTTTAATCAATAAATAAATATCTTGAAAAGAGTGTGTTACTAGCCTATTTCAATTGAATGTAACCATATACGATGGTTTTGTGTTCGTCTGGCACCTGATACGTCTTGATTATGAATCGTTGGTGATACATGATCCACGTTTCTTTACTGTCACAAAAGGTTTAGAAAGTAGTTTTGACCCTTGTGGGCATGATAAGCGTGCTTTGGTTGTGTATATTGCATGTTAGTGTTACAAAAAGATTAATAATTTGTCATTTGGTGGGTTTGGATGTTATGATGATTTATATATCTTGTGGGGTAGTCAAGTGTTGGTTGTTGCAACCTTGTGGGGCTTCAGGAATTGAATAATAGAAGCGGGCCCTTATAGAATAGGTGATGTCAAATGAAACACGTGCAATGGCTGTGGCTATAGGGACACTCCAAAGGTTTTTTTTTTATTCCATGCTTTTCTGTGGTAGTGGATTTTGCACGAGATGCTTGAGTTAAAGATCCACTTTTTATTGAATTGTGTCTTGTCTTGCTTTGTTTTCACAACCTAAACATTGTGTCATTATTTGGCTTCCATGCAGTTTTGTTATCATTTGGTTTGGTCACCTATGGGCTGTTTGGTAGGTATGCATTTAACAAGGTGGGGTTATGGGGAAGTCCCACATTTACTTTTGGAGTGGATGAATGGTCTCTCTCTTTAAGGATTAAGATATCTATTCAACATTCCTAGGGAAAAGTTTTAGACCATTGCTTGGCCCGTGGGTTCATCACTGTTGAGTATTGACCCTTAGTAGAATATTAAGACGTCGTTTGATCTATATAACTGAGCCCATTTAGTGGGATAAGACATGGTTGTTGTTGTAGGCTTCTACCAGATGTGGTCTGGTGTGAAGGGAAGTAGATGTTTACAATCTTATCTTTAGAAACAGAGGTGCTGTTGTTAGGATTTGAACTTGTGACCTTTAGGTAGGTAGCAACCACACTGTTGTGTCGAGGTTCGCCCTCAAATGTGTAAATTTTATAATTGGATATTGCAAATTTCCTTTGAATTTCAGAAGCGATGGCCTACAACTCATGTTCTCCTAATAACTCCTCCTCCCATCGATGAAGAAGCACGACTTAGGTATTTCTTTATTGACCCTTTGTGTATCTTGCTGTCACTGATTCTATAAGGTTTACTTTGTTTGTGAGATTTAGATATATAATGCTAATAGAGGTTAATCATACTTGAAGAAATTCTAAAACTATTTTGCAGGTATCCATATCTGGACAATCCAGAGAATCTTCCCGAAAGGACAAACGAAGCTGCCGGTGAATATGCTAGAGCATGCATTGCTGTCGCCAATGAATGTCAAGTTCCCGTCATTGATCTCTGGACCAAAATGCAACAATCACCCGGCTGGGAAAAATTCTATTTAAGGTTTCTAAAACTTACTATCTTCGTTTATCTTCACTTATGGCATTCTGAATCTAAATGTCAACAATTTTTACGATTTACCATTTAATTACGATTTTTTAACTGACATGTAGTGACGGTTTGCATCTCACTAATGGAGGTAATCAACTTGTCTTTGAGGAAGTTATCAGAAAGCTGAGAGATATAGGACTGAGTGTCGAATCGGTGCCAATTGATCTCCCTCTTATATCTGATATTGACCCTAATGATCCAATGAAGGCATTTCTATAGTAAATAGAATAAATTACCTGAAAATATTTTGATCTTCCTTTTGCTGCTAAGAATGATTTCTATGGAAAACAATATATTCTTCAAGTGGTATATGCTTTTTCTTTCTGAAAATATTAGATATTCCATTTTGTATTGTTTGGTAATGATTGTAAATGAACTAGATTGAAGTGGTACCTAATACTTGATCCACAACATTTATTTATGTCAAACGTGATATTGTGATTTACTATTAATTTTTGGATAAATTTTCATATTGGATGTTTGGTTGTTTATGTTCAAGTGAGTTCTTAGCATCATCCCTGAAATTTATGTCATGTGACAGAAAATCATCTAGAATGTGTTGATATAACAAACTTGTTTATGTATATAAAAACACTTCAATAGGAAGCAAATGCAAGTGAATATTCATACATATTTTTGCAAACTAATTATCTAGAGTGGGATAATTTATTTGGGCTTGAATTAGAGATGGTCCATGACAAAATAGCCTATGAAAGAATAATAAGGTTTGGATCCATCACCTATCATCTGCCTCACTTATTACACGTTGAATATCTGTGAAAGGATGTCAATGAAGGAGGAAAATTGCCTCACTTATTACACGTGGAATATCAGTGAAAGGATGTCAATGAAGGAGGAAAATTGTCTCGCCACAATTTAGGAAACAAATATTCTCTGTGAAAGGATGTCAATGAAGGAGGAAAATTGCCTCACTTATTACACGTGGAATATTAGTGAAAGGATGTCAATGAAGGAGGAAAATTGTCTCGCCACAATTTAGGAAACAAATATTCTCTGTGAAAGGATGTCAATGAAGGAGGAAAATTGCCTCACTTATTACACGTGGAATATCAGTGAAAGGATGTCAATGAAGTAGGAAAATTGTCTCGCCACAATTTAGGAAACAAATATTCTCTGCCCCACGTTTTTGATAATGAAACAATGACGCAGTCGGAAGCCGTCCAAAGAATAGCAAGCGCTAAACCTACCTTAAATGAAAACAGAGTTGCAAGCCGCCAAAAGGAATAGCAAGCGCTAAACCTACCTTGAATGAAAACAGGATTGCAAGCGTAAACCCTATAGATAAGCCCCAACCTTAAATGAAAACAGGATTACAAGCGCAAACCCAGGATTGCAAGCATCAACCCTATAGATAAGCCACTACCTTGAATGAAAACTGCAAGCGCAAACCCTATAGATAAGCTCTGTAGGCTTTGGAGTCCATCCGGAATAAAAACAAACTTTGGATTCTATTATAATAAAAGAGATAATCCTTACGGCCATGTCAAAGGTCTTTAAATATAGAAAACAACAAAACTCTATTGGGCCTTATAGGCCTTTAATCCAAAACAGAATTAAATAAAAACAAATAAAATATAAATTGCTTAAATATTAAAATGCTTTCCGACGTGCAGTATCTTCTTTGATACGCACAATCCTCCTACATCACAAACGGAGTTACAGAACTCCATATACGCCATTTTCAATTATGCAATTTTCCACCCGAATCAGTGGTAACCGGTTACACTCTGTGGTTAACCGGTTACAGGCTTGAAAAATAACCCATAAACTTATTTTTCACCATTGGAGGTCTTCTAGACCTTTGATTTTGATTCCTTAAAATTCCCGATCTCAGAATTCAACATACTACAATTATCCAATGATTAAAACAACAAATTCACAATATATCACATATCAACTATCTACCCAATACTATAATGTTGCCCAAACTGACTAATATACCCTTCCTTCATAAAATTTTGGCAAAATACCCTTTTTCGTCCCTTTACTTTACCTCGGGGTCCATTTTGGTCCCTTAATTTTTAAAATGTTCAAATAGGCCCCTTATCTTTTAAAAAGGTGGCACGATAGTCCTTTCCGTCTATTTGATAGAAACGGACGTTTAATAGTGTATGCGTGGCGTCTGACGTGTATATGTTGTGTACGCGTGGCAAGTTACGTGGCATAAAGTCCAGAAAATTCTAAAAATTGTTCAAAAATTTTGTTTACACCAAGGTTCAAACTAACAACACCTTGGTTAATAGACACAAGCTATACCACTAGGCCATGTACGTTTTCGTTTATATCTTTCCTTTTGAAGCTATTAATTTAAGTACTGCAGCCATTCAATAATAGTAACAATACTAATAGTAATATTAATAATACTGCAGCTGCTGTTTATTATTATTTCAACATAATAATAATAATAATAATAATAATAATAATAATAATAATAATAATAATAATAATAATAATAATAGTAATAATAGTAATAATACTGATAATATTATTATTACTAGTAATAATATTAATAATACTAGTAATAATTTATCCATTTTAGTGTACACATATGAAAATAAAAACAGTAATTTCTACCTAGTTTTAATTATTTATGTGATATATTTATTTATACATATTTTAATCACTCTCAAACCGAACCGAACAAACCCTTTTAAAACTCTTTAATTTTCTACATAAAAACAGTAATTTCTACCTAGTTCACATCCTACTATAGAAATTTAAAAAAATTCAACTGAAAATTTTAAAAAATCCAAACCGAACAAACCCTTTTAAAACTCTTTAATTTTCTTTCTTGTATTCTAAAATAGGACAAAAGTAAAACAATTAAACATAAAATATGGACTGAATTTAGAATTGATGGAAAACTTCATAAAAACAAAATAATATTGTGTATAATCTTTCCGTTAAATTATTTACATTTTATAAGTTCAAAACCTATTCTAAATAAAAAAACTACTATTACTATTATTATTACTATTAATATTATTACTATTATTATTATTATTATTATTAAAATTATTATTACTATTATTATTATTATTAGTAGTAGTAGTATTATTCTTATTATTATTATTAGAATTCGTATTATTATTTTTATTTTTATTAGTATTAATAGAATTTTGAAATAATAATAAATAGCTACAGTATTATTACTGTTATTATTAGTATTAAATGGCAGCAATAGTTAAATAAATAGTTTCAGAAGGAAAAAAAAATATGGAAATGGCCTAGTGGTGTTGCTTAGAGTTCATGAACCTTGTGGTCCTTGGTTCGAATCTTGGTGTGACAAGAAGTTTTTAAACTTTTTTTAGAATTTTCTAGACTTTGGTAATAACATATATGCCACGTAACTTGCCACGCGTGCACAAAATATACACGTCAGATGCCACGCATGCACTATTAAACGTCCGTTTCCATCAAAGAGACGGAGAGGACTAACGTGCCACCTTTTTAATAGATAAGGGGTCTATTTGAACATTTTAAAAATTAAGGGACCAAAATGGACCCCGAGATAAAGTTAAGGGACGAAAAAGGGTATTTTGCCTAAATTTTTTACACTAACAAAAGGCTATCTAGGTAATTAACAAATTAAAAATTGGTCTTTGCCATTTGTGTGATTCTCATTGGACAAACTCAAATAATTTTGTACTTCCATTCAATTTTTTTCATTTTTCGTTTTCCTTCTCTTCTCTCTCTTCCTCCTCACTTTCGTTCTTTCTCTCCCACTCTCTCGTCTTCTCTTCTCACTCTTTTCCCACAAACCCTAATACGATTTCACGCTATTTTCTCTCCGTCTTCTCTCTGTTCTCTCTTTTGCTGTCACAAAATTCCCCCTCTCTCTTTCGTTTTCTCTCGTCTCCCCTCTCTTTTTCATTAGCGGTCGGAGATGACGAAGATACCGGAGCACAAGTCGCTCTCGTCATCAAGCTTGAGGAGGTTGCCGATACCCACTGATGAAGAAAACGAAGAAGGGATTCTAGATCTGTAAGTCTTTTCCTTTTCATTTTTCACTTTTTTTGGTTTTTTTAGAGTTTCTCATTCTATTTCATTTTTTGCAGCAAATCAAAGCATTACTAGGTGAGAAGAACAATTAGGTATGATTTATGTTTATTGTTGTTATATCAGGTCCTGTTTTGTTTTGAATGTGTGTTTGCTATTGTTTCTCCCTACTTTAAATGTTACTGTTTCTGTTTCTGTTCCTTGATTTAACAGGGTTGTGAGAGTCTCAGCAATGGCTTGGGTAAATCTGCTTCAGTGTTAGTTCAGAACCCCTTGAAAAAGTTCCAACGTGGTTCAGGTGCAGGACCTGCCTTGGCTGCTGCTGTTCGAGCAGTTCCTGCAGCTCCCATAGCTCCTGCTTCAGCCTGTGCAAGTGTTGTACACTATGCTCTTCTTGGATTTAGAAATAGGTCTGTTACAAAATTGATTTGAAATGATATTGTCAGTAGACAATTTCTTATTTAGTAATTCTTGAATTCTCTTAATCTGAATGTAACAAACATCTTTTCTTTTCCACCCCCTTCACAGCCTTGATCCTGAACGCAAAAAGGAGTCCATGGAGAAATATTGTCCAACAAAACCCTAGGAAGAAGACTGATTAAATGGTGCTATTAGAGACATCTTACTTTGACTTTGTTCATAATGTCATTACTATTCTAATGCTTAATGGTCTCTTTATAATTCTATCTACAGATTATGATATGAGAGTTGAGTAATTTATACTCTTACTTCGCCGACCTAGGAGATCACGAGGAGCTTTTATTAGTCGGCATGGTAGTCTTCCTGTGCATCATGTAAGCTGGGCGGATGAGAACAAAATTTTGGCTGGTTAATTTTGAATGTCATTGCTAGATAATATTTCTTTAGGTCCATAGTATCGACTTTCCATTTATGTGGGTTGGCTGCAGATGTAGATTGATTGATTGAACCAGTCAGATGATTTTTTTCCCCATCAGATTAATTGTATATACTGTCAATATGGTTGGTGCTTTTTGATTCTTATTCATTTATTAAATGGATGTCATTGTAGATAAGGTGACTCCCATTGCTTTAGTTAGAGGTAGATAATTAAATAATATCATTCTTTAAAAGCCTTTCTATTTGTGTTGTGTATATTACCTTCATTTTTTTTTTAAATATTGTCGTCTGGACAATAGTGTGCAATCATTAAAATTTATCTTTGTTTTGGAAGCACCTAATGCAAGATAAATTATTGGCATTATTTTACCTTCAATAATAAAAAAGTAGATTACACTGCCTCACCTAAATTACACTGTCTATCTAATATGAGACAGTTTAAGCAAGTTTATGTTTTCCGCCGTAAACTATTTTAGAAGGTCTTTGGAATCAATTTGTGTGTATTGATTTTTAAATTTCATAGGTTCAAATGTTAATGAATAATATCATGTACACTTTTCTTAGAAAATCATAGTATTTGCTAAGAAAATTTGTCATGCACAAACTGCAACTATTTCCACCATTTCCATATTTTACTTAAATTCATTCAATGTTTTTTTGTTGTAATGCACTTTTCTTTCAATTCATAGTTTTTCATTTTATAATTTGTAATGCAACTCTTGTGAATTTTATCACTAAAATTATCAATTTATTATTGCATTCTAAGAAAATAATAATTGATATTTGTAAATTTTATCAATTTAAGTGAATTTTTTACTAAAACTATCAATTTATTATTGTATTCTAAGAAAACAATATCTGATATTTGTAAATTTTACCAATTTTTGTGAATTTTTCCATTGAAACTCACTATTTTCACGGGTCACTATCACCACGTACCTTTTTTATTTTAATCAACAAAATATTTGTGTTTTTGACCTATCTTAAACCTTTTTTATGATCATTATTTTAACACCTAATTTTCATACTACTAATAACTTATTAGTAAAACATCGTTTATAAAATACTACACCATAAATAATACACCCGGGCGACAACACGGGTCTCTGACTAGTTGACATCAATAAAATCATCACTTTTCAAGGTTTTCAAGTTATGTTTTCAAAGCTTAGACAACACAACAATGGCAATAAAAAATTCATAATTCAATTACCTAACTCATGTATAAAAATCAGTATATAAGGGAGCACGAAATTCACATTCACAAACATCAAACATCATAGAATTTTGAGATTTACACATCACAACAATAGATTAAAACAAACCCAATTGCAATCCTATTGGAGGGCGAGGACCCCCTATCTATCCCATCATGTCATACACCCATACAAGAGCAATTTCTCCCTTACCTTAAATTCTTAGTAGCAAAATTGGATTCAGATTAGAGTGGGTGCCCCAAACTATTGTCTTTTTCTCTTTTTTTTTTGTTTCTATGTACTTCCTAGAGTTAGGGCTCTAAACTTGTTTTAACCTAATTATTCCAACTCTCAATATTTCTATTTTCTCTCCAAACTTATTCACCTCTCAGTCCATATTCATCTTATTTTCTCTTATTTTCTCTTATTCTCACTTTAACCTCATTCTTCATATTCTCCATATTTTCTTATTTATTTTAATTAATAAAAAATATGAATATTCTAGTTATTTTTAATTACTTTGCTAAACACACATATTTCTCACCACACACCCACCAATATCATTACACCCCTAAAGAACACATATAAGCATGCAATTTTATTTAATTAACCACATAATAGTTAAACAAATACACAAATAATTCAAATAAATCAATTATTTGAATTTGGGGTGTTACACCATATGCTCCTTAGCACAATTAAATTATTTTTATAGAGGCCTAGACCAATTTGTCTTTATACTATAAGAATTCACCTTCCAACTTTTCCTAAAAGAGAAGGGACACCATTAGCTTGGTCTCTTCCTAGGAAAGCTTTTCACCAGCTTCCTTGACATCTTTCTTCGCCTTTTTTAAGGCTGCCTTTAGTTTTGTCTCGAAATGTTGTGACTCATCATGCTCCTCAGTGGCAGTCTTCCGAGAGTTATGCTCTTAAGCCATCGTTTCCCTCACGTTATTTAAGTTAGCTTTCAACTCATCGACGAAGTTGTTCACCTATTCATGAGTACTAAAGAGCACACACTATAAAATCATGTCCCATAACAAATGACTCTCCATAATTTTCGATAAATATTTGGTCCCCATTTGACTCACAACTTTGAAAGGGAGGTGAACACCAATATAGCTTTGGGTATCATAAATCTTGTTGCATAAGGACGAATAGGTACAACTCCAGGCTTGCCTTTAGGGGCCTCTTTACGGATGGGCGACCCATTATGGTCATCACCCTTAGCCTCATCCTTTAGGTTAATAGTTTCTAAAGGCATTATGCACTTATTCTTCTTATTTGGGATGGAGGGGGAACTCCCTTCGCTCCCGTCAGGATTCATCTTCTTAAGGGATTTGTGACTCAAAATAACATCCCCGATGCCTCTATTGCCTCCCTTAATCATGATGCCTCCCGAGTTACTTTTAGGGCTGTCAGTACATTGCTCACCCCAAACGGCCTTCTTCTTCGCCATACGTGCTTTTCTCCCATCAAGGTTCAAATGAGCCATTCTTTCTGCAAAAAAGAAAAGAAATAATAATGATCAAACAACAATAGAACCCTAACCAAGAGTGCATACGAAAAGAAATTAGTCGTCGATTTCGTAATCCTCGTCTCAATCAAGCTCCATAATCTATCTCAAATTCATGATATCAAACTCATCCGAGACAATGATCACTTCTCTTTGTCTCTTATGGTAAAAAAAATCAAAATCAAATCCATTTATGGCCAAGGGATTCTTCATCCGATACAAGGGAAAGCGATAAGCACCATCTTCTCCAATGGTGACCATGACACTCCATCTTTCCCCCTCACTACCACCAACCTATCTTACCTTTTTTGTAATGGTTAGAATAAGAGTGAACGTGATTCTTCCTGACATAGTGCATATCATCATCTGACCACTTTTGGATTTTGCCATAGTACCGTAGAAAGAAAAGAAGATCCTACTGGCGGGATTAACCTATAGGCACTGATGGATAATCTCAAATGCCCTTATCAAGGCCCAACCTTTGGCCGTTGTCAGAGGGAGCGACGTTAATGGTCGCGGGAACCTCTTATTTGAAATGGATGAAAGGTATGAGTATTCTAAAATTGTAAATTACTCTTAGGTAGATGTATAAAAAGGCGTGTGGGAACCCTCAAAGATGCTCCACGGAGCAAGAGGTTCTCCCTCAATCTATCTTAAAATAAAGACTTTAAGATATTACAAAATAAATATGATTGTATATGGGATTTGATTTTAACTCACAATATATGTTATTGATTTTACTAACAAACTTAAGGAGTTATCCACTAATCTAGAAATGTACAAAAGTGTGTTGTATTGTAGTGAAGAACACTTTGTAGAGATTGAGACTTAAAAAAGTGAAATATAGATCAACTGAGTTTTCTCAAGTTGTAAGGTGTTTGATCCCTGAAATATATTTGAGACTTATAAGCTTGATATTAATAATAAGTTCATACTTAAGTTTAATAAACTTGATGAGCACACAAATATTTGACGTGTGACTCATGAATAATGCCTTTTGCCGTGGATAAATTTTCAAGAATGTTTGTTACTTTTGAACTTTTATACTTGTGTACTGATTTTATTGAAATGATAGTCTGAGCATACTTGAAGTTATGAATGTTTCACATGCATTGATTAAGGTTAATCTGTATTGCTTTGAAAACATCAAGGACAAATATGGAATCATTTTGAACACGTAAAAAGTTGCCTGCATTGTTTTAAAATTTGGACCGATTATTAACCCAGTCAAGTTATTCATTGAGTCACTGTATTATTGGTTAGATCAATGAATCACTAACCAGATCGTTTGACTGCAAATTCCGTTTTTACGAATCAAAAATAATAAATATTCATAAAATAAATTTTTGACATAAATTTAAGAACTATAAAATCTAAAAAGAAAAAAATTTATGAAATTATTCATGCAAATATGTTAAACAACAATCTTGCTAAAGTTTTAACTTTCAAACACAATAAGTTTCAAATAATTTTGTAAATCAAATTGATCTTTTTGAGTTAGTCGGTCGCAAAGCCGGATACCAAGATTTAAAAAAAATAATTGTAACAAAATTATAAAGTAAAGTAAGTTAGAAAATGTTGGCTGGAATTTTTGACCACATAGAAAATCCAGCCAAAAGGGGGAATATGGAAAGAATGATTGTCGCAGGAAAAATCATTAGGTCGAACCTCACTCGGTCAACCGGAAGCTAAGAGGGCTAAAAATTGCCTATTGGGCCTAAGAAATATAAAAGGCCTAAAATGTGAGTTGAAAGCCCACAGATTCAAACAAAACGGTTTACGCCATGCAAATAGAAGGTTTTGGAGGGAAAGTGACTGGATAAAGAACGTGGAGTCGTGGATTGAAGGTTACATAAGGGAACGTGGAATCGACAACCTCCATGAAGTAGTTATTTTTATGCACTATATATAAAGAATTTTGTACATAGTTTTGGGGGTTCACAATTTACAAACGCCTACACGCGATACACTTAGAGTACCCGAGCGAAACGAGTCAAGCAAGGACTATGTATGTTTGAACCATTTACTTTTCTGCAAACTTTAAATGTTATGTAATATAATTTAAACTTTTGTTGTTTTATCTATTTATTTTTGTTGGTTTGATCTTCACCAAGTATTTTTTTTACAAAACTATTCTTTGTCGATCAGGCGTGTCGAACACCTCTCTTTATTTTTGTTGGTTTGATTTTCACCACGTACGTTGGTGAAAATACCTCTATCAAATCCTGAACGTGTCAGACGCCGTGTCGATGCTATCATAGAATCGAAAGACTTCTCAAAGCACTGTTCTAACATTCTCTGATCGATCTCGCAAGTAACCTTTAAGAAGAGACTAGCGACGTTTACCAAATCCAAGGGTAAACAAAAACTTAGTCAACAAGAACACAAATTCAAATAAATTATAACAATTAATACAATATGTTTCAAAAGATTTTTTAAATGTGAAGAAGGAGAATTTTTGTTGTTTCTTTCAATTTTTAGATTTTTTCTACTCCCGACCAAAAACAACGTTGTTTTGACGAGTTAAAAAAAGTAAACATAAAAAACTTAACCCGTCAATTTAAGAAACTCTTGATCTATTGGTCTGGTCTAAGAATATGCTGAATCACATCAATTTTCATTGAGTTAATTGACTACTACGGTTCTATGACCTTATCGAACCACTCTACCCTATGGTTCATAGTCTAACCAATCCGACCAGCCGATCCTAACTGAGTTTTAAAACAGTAATTGCATGTCACTTCTCTATTATGAATTTCTATATTTGAGATTTTTTTTATATATATTTATAAAACATTAAATACTATATATATATATATATATATATATATATATATATATATATATATATATATATATATATATATATATATATATATATATATATATATATATATATATATATATATATATATATATATATATATATATATATATATATATATATATATATATATATAATGGATCTGATTAGGGTGGCAAACGTGTATGTCCACCCCGTTTACCCTCGCCCTGCAAAAGCCCATAAAAAATAGGGTGGTGCGGACATAATTAAGAGTGCGGGTCTAAAATCTTGATTTTCCCCACAAAATAAAAATAAAAAAAAGGGTGGGACAGGAAATGCCCGCGGACTTTGCACATTTTAAAAATGTAAAATTTTATATGAATGCTCGTGCACGCAAAAACCCTTAAAAAATGGGGCAGAACGGAACTAACATATTAAATATTGCGAGTCTAAAATCTTGTCGTCCCGCGGACAAAACAACATGCCCAACGCAGCAAATCCGTTTGCCTCCCATATGTCTGTCTTCATCAAAACTTATATATTTTATAAGAAACATATCTATTTTTTATATACATTGATTAATTAATAAATTGATTTATATATAAATTAGATATATTTATTATCTAATGTGAATAAAAATGAATTTTCCTATAATAAAAATCAGAAGAATGACTATTTATATAAAATTTATTCTATTTGTCATCTTGTTGTAAAATTGATAGAATAATTATAACCACTTTTAAAGAAATATTCATAGTACAATCACATCAAAAAAATTTGATAATGACCATCAAAATAAATAGGCTTCATCTTGGTGTATTCATTTTATTTTTTCAGATATTTTTGCGCCCGATTTTTATTATAGTATATTTTAACCTTTTAATTTTTGTTTTTTTCTTTCAAAAATAATCGATATAATTAATTAAAATTAACTGTGTTCTTAGTTTGATTTTATATTATTTATTTTGTTTTTTATTTAATTAAAATAATGGACTCTTTCTCTTCTCACATACACTACTAAACCCCCACTTTCTCTCACTTTTGTTAGAACAAGATTTGTTCTGATCAATTATCTTAGTTTTGATGATAACAAATAATATGAATTTTGCTTAAGATAATATGGTACTCTAATCCAATGCAATTTCCTTTTCAGGAAATATATAAAGAGTATGCATAATTCAGCGCTCAGAAGCTTTGTCTCAAAGGGTTCAGCATGCAACATCAGAACATGGTCTGGCAAGACATCAGAAGATGGTCGAAGCAGAATCAGAACATGGGTCTATGGAAGCATCAGAAGAACAAGAGAACAGAAGCACTGAAGTTCTGATGGTATCACGCTCAGAAGCACTTCAAGGTCAGAAGATCAGAAGATGCTATGCACCAAGCTGTTTGACTCTGATGATATTCAAACGTTGTATTCACAAACATCAGATCAGAAGGAAGTACAAGTGGCAAGCTACGCTGACTGACAAAAGGAACGTTAAAAGCTACTAAAGGCTACGTCAGTAGACACAGCGTGAACAAGGCTCGAGGTAGTTGACAAAAGCGTATAACATTAAATGCGATGCTGTACGGAACACGCAAAGCATTAAATGCACTCAACGGTCATCTTCTCCAACGCCTATAAATATGAAGTTCTGATGAGAAGCAAGGTTAACGATTCTGCACCAAAACAACTCATATTAAACTTGCTGAAACGCTGTTCAAATTCAAAGCTCAGAATCTTCATCTTCATCAAAGCTCACTACATTGCTGTTGTAATATATTAGTGAGATTAAGCTTAAACATTAAGAGAAATATCACAGTTTGTGATTATCGCTTTTAAGAAGCATTTGTAATACTCTTAGAATTGATTACATTAAGTTGTAAGGAACTAGAGTGATCGTGTGGATCAGAATACTCTAGGAAGTCTTAGAGGTTATCTAAGCAGGTTGTAACTAGAGTGATCGTGTGGATCAGTATACTCTAGAAAAGTCTTAGAGGGTATCTAAGCAGTTGTTCCTGGAGTGATCAGTGTGTGATCAGAAGACTCTGGAAGACTTAGTTGCTGACTAAGTGGAAAACCATTGTAATCCGTGCGATTAGTGGATTAAATCCTCAGTTGAGGTAAATCATCTCTGCGGGGGTGGACTGGAGTAGTTTAGTTAACAACGAACCAGGATAAAAATATCTGTGCAATTTATTTTTATCTGTCAAGTTTTTAAAGCCACACTTATTCAAACCCCCCCCCCCCTTTCTAAGTGTTTTTCTATCCTTCAATTGGCATCAGAGCGCCGGTTCTAAGGTGCAAGCACTTAACCGTGTTTAGAAAAGATTCAGGAAGAGAAAAACGCTTCAGTAAAAGATGGTTGATGAAAGTGAAAAGTCTACACCTGCATCTACATCTGGCTCTGCTGAGCAATACAACGGTAACAATGGTTATACTAGACCGCCGGTATTTGATGGTGAAAACTTTGAATACTGGAAAGATAAACTGGAAAGTTACTTTCTTGGTCTAGATGGTGATCTATGGGATCTTCTGATGGATGGTTACAAACATCCAGTGAATGCCAGAGGCGTAAAGCTGACAAGGCAAGAAATGAATGATGATCAGAAAAAGCTTTTCAGGAATCATCATAAATGCAGAACTGTTTTGCTGAATGCTATCTCTCATGCTGAGTATGAGAAGATATCTAACAGGGAAACGGCCTATGACATATATGAGTCCTTGAAAATGACTCATGAAGGAAATGCTCAAGTCAAGGAGACTAAAGCTCTAGCTTTAATCCAGAAGTATGAAGCCTTCAAGATGGAGGATGATGAAGACATTGAAAAGATGTTTTCAAGATTTCAAACTCTTACTGCTGGATTGAGAGTTCTTGACAAGGGATACACCAAGGCTGATCACGTAAAGAAGATCATCAGAAGCTTACCCAGAAGATGGGGTCCTATGGTGACTGCATTCAAGATTGCAAAGAATCTGAATGAAGTTTCTCTGGAAGAGCTTATCAGTGCCTTGAGAAGTCATGAAATAGAGCTGGACGCAAATGAGCCTCAAAAGAAAGGTAAGTCTATTGCATTAAAATCCAATATCAAGAAATGCACTAACGCTTTTCAGGCTAGAGAAGAAGATCCTGAAGAATCAGAATCTGAAGAAGAAGATGAACTGTCCCTGATCTCCAGAAGGCTAAATCAACTCTGGAAGACCAAGCAAAGGAAGTTCAGAGGCTTCAGAAGTTCAAAGAAATTTGAACGTGGAGAATCTTCTGATGACAGAAGATTTGACAAGAAGAAGGTCATGTGCTATGAATGCAATGAGCCTGGACACTTCAAGAATGAATGTCCAAAACTTCAGAAGGAAAATCCCAAGAAGAAGTTTCATAAGAAGAAAGGTCTTATGGCAACCTGGGATGAGTCAGAAGATGATTCAGACTCTGAAGATGAGCAGGCCAACTGTGCGCTGATGGCGACAGAAGATGACGGATCAGAATCTACATCAGAATCAGATTCTGAAGAGGTATTTTCTGAACTTACTAGAGATGAGTTAGTTTCCGGTCTAACTGAACTTCTGGAACTCAAGTCTCAGATTAGTCTCAAATACAAAAAGCTGAAAAAGCTATTTGAATTTGAAACAAAGAAGCTTGAGTTGGAGAATTCTGAATTAAAAGAAAAACTTTTAAAATTATCCAATAATGTTGGATCTCCTTCTGATTCAGAAAAATCCACTCCTAGTCTAAACCATATTCTGAAAGAATATGATTTAAGTTTCAGGAAGTTCTTATCTAGAAGTATTGGCAGAAGTCAGCTAGCTTCTATGATATATGCTGTGTCTGGAAACAAAAGAGTCGGCATTGGTTTTGAGGGTGAAACCCCATACAAACTTGAACCTGTTGATGAAATGAAATTCACATACAAGCCATTGTATGATCAGTTCAAGTATGGCCACTCCCATGATATTAGGCACACTTCACATGCTCAAAGTTTTCACATAACACACACCAAAAGGCATGTGACACAACCTAGGAAATATCATGAAACTCACAGTAAAAATTATCATGCTGTTCCTCCTATTGCTTACAATGTTAAACCTAAGTTCAATCAGAACTTGAGAAAATCTAACAAGAAAGGACCCAAGAAAATGTGGGTACCTAAGGATAAGATTATTCCTATTGCAGATATCCTTGACTGCAAAAAGGACAAAGCACAACATGTCATGGTACCTGGACTCTGGATGCTCACGACACATGACAGGAAGAAGGTCTATGTTCCAAGACCTGGTGCTTAAGTCTGGAGGAGAAGTCAAGTTTGGAGGAGATCAGAAGGGCAAGATAATTGGCTCTGGAACTATAAAGTCTGGTAACTCTCCTTCCATTTCTAATGTACTTCTTGTAGAAGGTTTAACACATAACCTCTTATCTATCAGTCAATTGAGTGACAATGGTTATGATATAATCTTTAATCAAGAGTCTTGCAAGGCTGTAAATCAGAAGGATGGCTCAATCCTATTTACAGGCAAGAGGAAGAACAACATTTATAAGACAGATCTGCAAGATCTTATGAGTCAGAAGGTGACTTGTCTTATGTCTGTTTCTGAAGAGCAGTGGGTCTGGCACAGAAGATTAGGTCATGCTAGTTTGAGAAAGATTTCTCAGATTAACAAACTGAATCTGGTCAGAGGACTCCCTAATCTAAAATTCAAATCAGATGCTCTTTGTGAAGCATGTCAGAAGGGAAAGTTCTCCAAACCTGCATTCAAGTCCAAGAATGTTGTTTCTACCTCAAGGCCATTAGAACTCTTGCACATTGATCTGTTTGGCCCAGTCAAAACAGCATCTGTCAGAGGGAAGAAATATGGATTAGTCATCGTAGATGATTATAGCCGCTGGACATGGGTAAAATTCTTGAAACACAAGGATGAGACTCATTCAGTGTTCTTTGATTTCTGCATTCAGATTCAATCTGAAAAAGAGTGTAAAATCATAAAGGTTAGAAGTGATCATGGTGGTGAATTTGAGAACAGATCCTTTGAAGAATTCTTCAAAGAAAATGGTATTGCCCATGATTTCTCTTGTCCTAGAACTCCACAGCAAAATGGGGTTGTAGAACGAAAGAATAGGACTCTGCAAGAAATGGCCAGAACCATGATCAATGAAACCAATATGGCTAAGCATTTCTGGGCAGAAGCAATAAACACTGCATGCTATATTCAGAATAGAATCTCTATCAGACCTATTCTAAATAAGACTCCTTATGAATTGTGGAAGAATAGAAAGCCCAACATTTCATATTTCCATCCTTTTGGATGTGTATGCTTTATTCTGAACACTAAAGATCATCTTGGTAAGTTTGATTCCAAAGCACAAAAATGTTTCCTTCTTGGATATTCTGAACGCTCAAAAGGCTACAGAGTATACAATACTGAAACTTTGATTGTAGAAGAATCAATCAATATCAGGTTTGATGATAAGCTTGGTTCTGAAAAACCAAAGCAGTTTGATAATTTTGCAGATTGGAATATTGATATATCAGAAGTTGTTGAGCCAAGAAGCAACGCATCAGAAGCAGAGCTTCTCAGAAGCAAAGAATCTGAAGATCAAGTATCAGCTTCTCTGGAGAATCTAAGCATTTCTGAAGAACCATCTGTCAGAAGATCATCCAGACTCATCTCTGGTCACTCAGAAGATGTCATTCTTGGAAAGAAGGATGATCCCATCAGAACAAGAGCATTCCTTAAGAACAATGCAGATTGTCAATTAGGTCTTGTATCTTTGATCGAGCCAACTTCTGTTGATCAAGCTCTAGAAGATCCAGACTGGATAATTGCCATGCAAGAAGAACTAAATCAGTTTACAAGGAATGATGTTTGGGATCTTGTTCCTAGACCAGATGGATTCAATATAATCGGTACAAAATGGGTCTTCAGAAACAAGCTCAGTGAGAAAGGTGAAGTGGTAAGGAACAAAGCCAGACTGGTGGCTCAGGGTTATAGTCAGCAAGAAGGGATTGACTATACAGAAACCTTTGCACCAGTGGCCAGGTTAGAATCTATTCGTCTATTAATTTCATTTGCCACTCAACATAACATCACTCTCTATCAAATGGATGTTAAGAGTGCCTTCTTAAATGGTTATATAGATGAAGAAGTTTATGTCCATCAACCTCCTGGTTTTGAAGACTCTATGTCTCCTAATCATGTTTTTAAATTAAAGAAATCGTTATATGGATTGAAACAAGCTCCCAGAGCTTGGTATGAACGCTTAAGTTCTTTCCTTCTGGATAATGGTTTCACTAGAGGAAAAGTGGACACTACTCTCTTTTGTAAAACCTTTAAAAGGGATATTTTAATTTGTCAAATATATGTAGATGATATTATTTTTGGAACATCTAATGCTACACTTGGAAAGGAGTTTGCTGAGTCTATGCAGGCTGAGTTTGAAATGAGCATGATGGGAGAACTCAAGTATTTCCTTGGAATACAAATAAATCAAACATCAGAAGGAACGTATGTTCACCAAACCAAGTATGTGAAGGAACTTCTGAAGAAGTTTAATCTTCTAGACTGCAAAGAAGCCAAAACTCCTATGCATCCAACATGCATCCTAGGTAAGGATGAGGTAAGTAAGAAGGTAGATCAGAAGTTATACAGAGGTATGATTGGATCTCTTCTATATCTGACTGCTTCTAGACCTGACATTCTGTTCAGTGTTTGTTTGTGTGCTAGATTCCAATCAGATCCTAGAGAATCTCATTTAACTACTGTTAAGAGAATTCTAAGGTATCTGAAAGGTACTACTAATGTTGGCTTAGTTTACAGAAAATCTAAAGAATACAACTTAGTAGGATTCTGCGATGCTGACTATGCTGGAGACAGAATTGAAAGAAAGAGTACTTCAGGAAGTTGCCAATTTCTTGGAAGTCATTTGATCTCCTGGTATAGCAAGAAGCAAGCAACTATTGCTCTATCAACGACAGAAGCAGAATATGTCGCTGCTGCTGGTTGCAGTACACAGATGCTCTGGATGAAGAGTCAGCTGGAAGATTATCAGATATTTGAGAGTAACATTCCTATATTCTGTATAATACTTCTGCTATATGTTTATCTAAGAATCCTATTCTTCATTCAAAAGCTAAACATATTGAGATTAAACATCATTTCATAAGGGACTATGTTCAGAAGGGTGTTATATCTTTAAACTTTGTGGATACAGACCATCAATGGGCTGATATCTTTACAAAACCCCTGGCTGAAGATAGGTTTAAGTTCATTCTGAAGAACATCAGTATGGATTTATGCCCAGAATGAGAAGATGAGAAGTTCTTACGTATGAGTATCTTCTGAAATGAATGTGAATTTTTTTTAAAATCAGAAGTTCTGATTGAAATCTTTTAGAAATTATGATTCGGTTATTACTAACGTTTCATTGTCTAAGTTGATTCAGAACCTCTTTTAAAGCAAAACAGCTGTAACGTTTTATCTCGGGATGGTAAACCTGTCGTTACTATTCATGGATAAGCGCGCGTGCAGTTGAAGGGATGCCGACCATAGGTAACTGTGCTAGTCACCTCATTTGTCTTTATTATCTCTCCTCATGTCACGTAACATTAAATGCTATTCATCATTCGTTTCATTTTATTCTTTTTTAAATACTCTTCAAACGCTTCTCCTTCCCTCATATATTTTCTCCTTTTTACACTCTATCTGTGTTCTCTTTCTCTATCTCTTTGCATTCCTCATCAAGTTTTTCTCTCTCTCTTCCGTTTTCGTCTCTTGCTCAAACAAATTTTTTTTAAAAAATTCCTAGCTCAAACCTAGCGTTCACCCTAAGCCTGTTGAAGATCTATGACTCAAAGGCGACAGATCTCTGCATATCTCGGGATGGCTCTCCTAATACCTCTCAAGTCAGACCTCTTCTTTGATGTTGTTATCAACTTTCACCCAAAGACAGAAGACTTTCTTGAGTTATGGGAGGAGGTTAAGAATGATATTCTTAACTTCTATGTTAAGGGAAAGCCCCGTTTGCAACATTAGCTCTCTGTCTGTGAACTGTCCCTCTCTTCCTCTTTGGTCACTTGGATCTCTCCTACAGTGGAGGTTCTAGTCTGGAAGACAAGAGTCCACAGGGATTCTTGATGGGTTGACACAGAGTGTGTCCTGCTAGGGTGCTGTTTTTAATTTTTGTAGTCATTTCCTCTTGGGATGACTTTTTATGTATTTGCTAGGAATGTTTCTCATCTTGTTAAACATAGGAACCTTTTGTAATATCTTTTGATTATCAATGAAAAGTTTCTTTGTTTTTACATTCCAGTGTTTTTATTTGTCGTTTTATTCATCTGAATCTTTTGAAATATTCTTTTTGATGTTATGACAAAAAGGGGGAGAAGATAAATGATAAATGATTTGATTAATCTATCAGTTGCTGGGTAAAGCTCCCACACATTCACTAACAAGAACTGCAAGTTCTATATGGTTTAAGTGTTTTGCAGGTATAAAGAAGTGAAGAAAATCTTCAAAGCAAACACAAGAAGCAAAACCATGGAAACTGAAGCAAGCTGAGTGCTATCAAGCTTCAGAAATCAGAAGCACTGAAAATAGAATTTAATCCATATCTGTCTATTTGCTTTGACAAAATTCTATTTGCTCTGATACATTATTTTAGCCTATATGGCTCTGATACATATAATGTGTTCGAATATATATTTTATGTTCTAACTCGTTCATGCTGACTTTTGTCGTTTAGTTTTTGTTCTGTAACATTTCAGGATGTAGAGATGCTCTGATGATGCTCTGGTACATTCAACAATGTTCTGATACAAATCTAGCATGAAGTGATGTTGGTAGAATTTCAAAGCTCTGAAGCTATCCGAGAGAAGCAGAAATCAGAAGCTGTGAATGTTCTGAAGATCAAAGAAATTCAAGTTCTGAAGCTGTCCTAAATGGAAGCAGAAATCAGAAGCTGTGAATGGTCAGAAGATCAAAGAAATTCAAGTTCTGAAGCTGTCCTAGATGGAAGCAGGAATCAGAAGCTGTGAGTGTTCTAGGGATCTAAAGAAATTCTAGTTCTGAAGCTGTCCAATGGAAGCAGAAGTCAGAAGCTATGAATTCTCTGAAGACAGAAGCTTATATGATCGTCTCTACCGAAATAATCAGGGAAGTCTTTTATTAAAGTTCTTCGAGTATTTATTTCAGGGGGAGATTATTTATCTCAGGGGGAGATTGTTAATCTCAGGGGGAGACATATTCATATGCTTATGCTATAGCTGTGTAATTTGTCTTTTGCCGTCTGTTCTTTCTGATCGCAAATTCATATCATTTATATATGTTTTTGTCATCATCAAAAAGGGGGAGATTGTTAGAACAAGATTTGTTCTGATCAATTATCTTAGTTTTGATGATAACAAATAATATGAATTTTGCTTAAGATAATATGGTACTCTAATCCAATGCAATTTCCTTTTCAGGAAATATATAAAGAGTATGCATAATTCAGCGCTCAGAAGCTTTGTCTCAAAGGGTTCAGCATGCAACATCAGAACATGGTCTGGCAAGACATCAGAAGATGGTCGAAGCAGAATCAGAACATGGGTCTATGGAAGCATCAGAAGAACAAGAGAACAGAAGCACTGAAGTTCTGATGGTATCACGCTCAGAAGCACTTCAAGGTCAGAAGATCAGAAGATGCTATGCACCAAGCTGTTTGACTCTGATGATATTCAAACGTTGTATTCACAAACATCAGATCAGAAGGAAGTACAAGTGGCAAGCTACGCTGACTGACAAAAGGAACGTTAAAAGCTACTAAAGGCTACGTCAGTAGACACAGCGTGAACAAGGCTCGAGGTAGTTGACAAAAGCGTATAACATTAAATGCGATGCTGTACGGAACACGCAAAGCATTAAATGCACTCAACGGTCATCTTCTCCAACGCCTATAAATATGAAGTTCTGATGAGAAGCAAGGTTAACGATTCTGCACCAAAACAACTCATATTAAACTTGCTGAAACGCTGTTCAAATTCAAAGCTCAGAATCTTCATCTTCATCAAAGCTCACTACATTGCTGTTGTAATATATTAGTGAGATTAAGCTTAAACGTTAAGAGAAATATCACAGTTTGTGATTATCGCTTTTAAGAAGCATTTGTAATACTCTTAGAATTGATTACATTAAGTTGTAAGGAACTAGAGTGATCGTGTGGATCAGAATACTCTAGGAAGTCTTAGAGGTTATCTAAGCAGGTTGTAACTAGAGTGATCGTGTGGATCAGTATACTCTAGAAAAGTCTTAGAGGGTATCTAAGCAGTTGTTCCTGGAGTGATCAGTGTGTGATCAGAAGACTCTGGAAGACTTAGTTGCTGACTAAGTGGAAAACCATTGTAATCCGTGCGATTAGTGGATTAAATCCTCAGTTGAGGTAAATCATCTCTGCGGGGGTGGACTGGAGTAGTTTAGTTAACAACGAACCAGGATAAAAATATCTGTGCAATTTATTTTTATCTGTCAAGTTTTTAAAGCCACACTTATTCAAACCCCCCCCTTTCTAAGTGTTTTTCTATCCTTCAACTTTGAGTGATTACACTGTTTTCTCAGTCAATCTCCACTCCCTCAAAATTCTCCACCCTCACACACATAAATATTGAGTCTTGCTACCATCACTACATAACACCATGTTTCATTCAAAAAAGAGGACACCACTACACGCACCAATTTCCCATTCTTCCTTCTGACATCACACAAAACTCACAATGAATCCATCTTCAACCATGTTCCTCAATACTGATGGTGAGGTTTTCTTTGTTTTCTTTCTTCATTTAGGTTTAGCTTATTTAATTTTCAGTATTTTTATTTTGTTTTACTACAAAAATGTCAAAAATAATAGTTATGCTTATAGTTAATTAATCGTCTCCTTTTTAGATTCCCTCGTAAATACTTTGGCAATTAGATTTAATTAGGTAGTTTAGCTAACTAAGAAAATTAATTAATTTATACATATTTTGTTGTTAGGTGCTTCGATCAAATTATGGTTTTCGACATTTTCCCATTCTTCATGAACAAATTATGGAACAATTACATGAAACAATTAAAGGTGATGAGAGCAAAAAGTTTTCATGAACCTATGTCTTGATTACTATTAGATTATGTATATTTTTTAATTTATGCAAGATAAAGCAAAGGCGTTCAATTATTTATAATTTATGTAATTTGACTTTTTTTCGAAATTGTATGTCAGATTCTAGAAAATAAGTGAGTTGAAAAGGTATGTGGGGATTCCCACATTCCCTTGCAACCCACTTATTTTTTAGAATGACCTACAGTTTGGAGAAAAAATCAATTACACAAATTATAAATGACTCATGAACGGTTTTGCTTTATCTTACATAGATTAAAGAATATATATAATAGAATAATAGTATTCAGAACATGAGTTCACGTTACAATGAAAAGTGTTTGCCCTCACCACCTCTTATTATTCCATCTAATGTTAAACAACGAGTCAAAATACAACCAGAGTTGGTTAAGAAGGGTCCTAATACAAGAAGAAGGGTGCTAATACAAGGACAACCTTTGCTCCATTGACTCCTTCTTCAAGGTAAATAAATGTTGGTGATTTTTAAGAGCATTGTTTAGGATTAAGGAATCTGAAGTTATTGTTAACAGATCTTGAAATATAAGTTTACACTTCAAAACTATCAGCAATATATATTGTTTTACCCTTGTATTAGCAAGTTTGTTTGATAAGTGGTGTAAGCTATGAAGCACGTATACACCTCTAGGGTGTTGCAGTGTCCGACGCACATCAGTGTCCGATCTTGTATGACATTCGTACAATATGGGTCGGTAAAATCAGACAAGTGTCCCTTAAAAAAATGTTTTTTCTTTGCTTTGATACTCTTTTGAATCAATGTCTAACACGCCTATGACACTTATACCGTAGATGATAATAAAATCCTTACTCTCGTCGTATCTATGTACATCCGTATGTGGAGCAGGGCCGGCCCAACGCGTTTTGAGGCCTAAGGCAAAACTTGATTTAAATTATATTAAAAATAATAATTAATTAAATTTAAACTATATATACATATATAGTTTTTATTATTATTAATTAACATTATTGTATAAATAATTATAAAATTTGTTTTAAAGGCCACAATAAGATTCGAACCCGTGTATCAAAATATATTTGTTAAGATCATTCACCACTATGTCATTGTATTTAATGCTATCTTTTGTGAACCACTTATTTATTATATAGAAGTTGAGACCTAATTTTTCTGCATTTAAGACCTATTAAAGGGCTCGCAAATTTGAGGCCTAAGGCGATAGCCTCGCTTGCCTAGGGCTTGGGCCAGCCCTGATGTGGAGAATCCAATTGGTTGAAGGGATTATGTATGACTCACTTTATGTCAATTTTATTGAAAAAACTCATCGACTTTCTAGACAAGGATAACCATAAGGAAGTTTGCACATATACTATATCATAAATTTAGATCTACAATCCATTATGAATTTATGATATAAAAATAAAAGCTTTTATTGGTATAAACTGTAATAGTAATACATAATATTAATACGTCTAATTGTTAGTAGATACAAAACAATTAGAAGGTACAAAAGAAGTGAGTTTCTTGGAATGCTGCAATGACTCATATACAACAGCTTGATGAACATTATAACCGGAACTGTCACATGCGGAAAAGATGAGACGGTAGTTCCTTCCTGAGATAATTTGAACTTCACTCTTGATCACACTCTTGAGTTTTAGCTTCAACCGAGTTAGCTTGTTGTACTCTGTAATAGCAAATTTAGCGATATCGATTATCTGTAGGTCGTTGATTGGATTCCGATCGCCAATTATACATTCTGTGCGCACGCAACTACAGAGACTATCAGAACAATAAAGAGAGGAAAAAACAATTGGAATCTGATAATATAATAGTAACTATTTTCTTTTCAAACACTATGATTCCAATTGTTGTTTTAGGGTTAGCGTTTGCAAGATAGGTTCTTTTATATATACTGAAATTTCTTTGATCATAACTTTATTTAGTAATTAATTCAATGACAAATCCAATTTGAAGTCAATAATTTCATTCTAGTTTATATATGGATATAAATCAAATCTGTTTATAGCATTTATAAAATATATTTTAAGTTTTTATATAAAAACGTATTTTAATATAATATTTTAAGTTTGTAATTTTTTCTAATATATTTTAGATTTCATGCGACTTTTCTTAAAATTTATTATACCTTTCTATGATTTTTTTAAAACAACTTTAAAAAACAATATAAAATAATTTCACACAATTATTCAATAAAAATATCATCAATCTTTTATACCATCAATATTCTATATATGGAAATTGTTCTGGATTGGGCCAAGATTCGGCCCAATCTACTTTCGGCCCACTTAGCCTGGCTGGTCCAAACCACTCCATGCCCCATGAATAGCAGTGGAATGCTCGTCTCCACCGCGCCCGGCATAATGCTCCCCGCGAGCTGCCCGACGCCCGGCATGGATGCTCCCCGCGAGCATCCTCTCTGCCGAGGACCCTGCTCCTCGTAGGGCTCCTTCATATTCAACCCCCCGAGTAACGCGGAGTCCACGTGGTCCCTAAAAGACCGCGTCTCCCGTAAACTTCGGAGCGGTTAACCAGGACAGAGGGCACTCACGCACCTCTGATATTTCCGCCTAGGAAACCTGGCAGTCTCCTAATTGGGCCTGGACAACCAACCCAAATAGCGAGATCATGGCCCAGCGCTGAGGGCTATAAATACCCTCTTTCACTAGAGGGTCAGGTATTCACTTCTTTCTAACCTTTAGCTGGTACTTGCTCTCCTTTTAGGGATGGAAATTTGGCCCATCCCTAGTGGGTACCCATAAAAAACCCTATATCGGGTAGGGTAAATACCCATAAAAATGGGTATGGGCACGGGTAATTACCCATTAAAATATGCGGGTATGGGTGCGGGCACGGGTACCTTACTACCCAACCCGCCCCATACCCACACTACATATTTCTATAATGTCATTTATATTATTATATAAAAATTCATGATTCTAATTTTTTTTAAAATATATCGCTATTAAATCATTACACATTTTAATAAAAGTGTTTATTTGTTTCTTAACTCAACAATAACATACATAATTTTTTTAATATTGTTAAAACTTAAATGATATGATATTTTGTAATTAAACGATTTAATTTTACTATAAATGCGGGTAAACGGGTACGGGTATGAGCATTGAGGTACCCACAGGGTACGGGTACAGGCATGAATATTGATACCCGCGGGTTTGGGCTCGGGTACGGGGATTTTTTTAAACTGCGGGTATGGGGACGGGTACTATAGTACCTTGCCCAAACCCTGTCCATTGCCATCCCTATCTCCTTTGCTCATCTTCTCACTTTGGCATCGGAGTACCTTGCAGGTACACCCCCCCTTTACTTCACGAAGACCCAACTTCCGAGCAGGCTTTGACGATCCTTCTGATCAGGTACGATCAGTGGCGCCGTCTGTGGGAAACAAGCTTCCCCTTCTTTAACGAACAAAGAACAAAGCTAATCCGTCCTACGATCGTCATGGCTGGCAACAACAACAGCAACAACCGCCCAAATCCTGATCCCTTGCACCTGGACGATCTCATTCAAGGCTCCTCCCCCAAAGGGACGAATCGACATCGGCGGGAGGGACAACAGCTCACTGCTGACGGGCAAGAAAGACCGAGGCATGAAACCTCCCAACCTAGCAGGAGACGGCAAACTCAGAACGAGCAACCTCAAAACGACGAGCAAGCTCAAAACGGTGGGAACGAGCAAGTTCAGAACAATAGGAACGAGCTCGCTCTGGTTCAAAACAATAGGAACGGGCAGTCCCAAGTCCATAACAGGCCAGAGCAACCTCGCGCCCAGGTCAACGAAGTTGACTCCAGAGACGGACAGCCAGCCTCGTCCTTCACCCACACCTCCTAGAGGAGGGGGGCCCAGTATGAAGACGACCAAGAACAAGTCGATATCCCCGAGGATGCTGAATCCACAACCGTCCTTCTGCTCGCGGCCCTCATAAAGACCAACCGCCTCATCCAATAACAAAGTGAGCGGATCAACAGGCTGGAAAGAAAACGACGATCGCGATCTACCCCGCGGAGACGCCACCGATCGCGTTCCTCGTCCTGCTCTCGTTCTCCACCAAGGAGGCATCGACACCAATCGCCCTCTTCATCGCGCTCTCCACCCAGGAGGCACCGTCGTCGAAGATCCTACTCACGCTCTCCTTCGCGAAAGAGCAGGAAGAACCAGAACCCTGAGGTGCAAGAAACTGAAAACCATTCTCCCGGACAAGATCACCGGGGTCCCACCAAGACTTCACCGAAACCCCACGAACGTCACTCTCCCGAGGACAATCGTAAAACATCTGGAAAATCATAAGGGAAACCTCGACGAAAACACAGTTACCGCGGAGGGCATTCGACCTCCCCCGGACCAAGTGACGAGGAAGCCTTCCGCAGCCCTCTGTCGGAAGAAATCCTGCGTGCCCGCCTGCCCCGAGGAATGGAGAAACCTCCGACCCTAGACCTTTACGATGGAACCACGGACCCCGACGATCATATTCGGAGCATCAAAGCCGTCATGGACTACCACGTGGTCCGAGGGTCCATCAAATGCCGGATCTTCCCGACCACACTGAGAAAGGGAGCAATGACCTGGTACAGGAATCTTCCTCCCAACTCCATCCACTCTTGGGCGAAACTCAAGAAGCTTTTCTCCAACCACTTCACAGCCTCTCGCCGACAACCAAAATCCGAAGCGACCCTCGAAGCTGTCATCCAGGGTGCCGACGAGCCCCTCCGAGAATACCTCGACAGGTTCAACAAAGAAGCCGTCCAGGTCCAGACGACCGACCATATGAAAAGGTATCTCCTCGAACGAGGACTCCTCCCAGGAAGCGACTTCAAGAAGGCCATCAAAATTGAGAAAGTCCGCACCATGAACGCCCTCCTCCTCAAAGCCCAAGCTTACATTGCTTTCGAGGAAGGCGAAGCGGCCGTGAAGAAAGCTTCAAGGGGCAACGACGCTGCCCGCAGCTCGAGCCGGGGGAACGAAAAAAGGAGAGACGACAGGTCCAGCGACGCGAAAGAGCACCGAGGACCATCTGGTCGTTTCAATAACTACACCCCCTTGAACGCCCCGCGCGAGCGTATTCTGCTCGAATGCCAGAATACCGAGTTCAAAAAGTCCAATGTCAAACCCCCAAGGCCAAATCCCACCAGGCCGGGAACTGACAAATCCAAGTACTGCAAATATCACAAGAGCCACGGGCATCTAACCGACGAATGCATACACCTCAAAAATGCCATTGAAACTCTGATCAAAGAGGGTCGCCTGTCTAAATACACGAAGAAGGGAGAACCATCTCGGAGAGAGGGTCCGAGGAACTCTGACAATGACAATTCACCAGACAGCCGACCACTGGAAGTTGCTCTGTCCGTTACCCGACCAGAGGATTTCATACCTTCAGTTGGAGTAACATCCGCTTTCAGCACATGGGAAGGATTCCCGACCGCAATGGTCATCTCCAATGGCGGGGATCCAGGTTCACTCACGATCAGCTCACTAAAAAGGAAGTTTGACGAGCTGATCACACCCAACTCAGATCTCGGCCCAACCCTCCAGAAGTTCAGAGGCAAATCAGACCCAATCACCTTCTATCTAGAAGAGCTCCCCGGCGGAGCCTCAAATGCCACGATCCCCCTGCTCGTTCGAGCAAGGATGGCGAATTTCGACGTCCGACGAGTCTTGATTGACGAGGGGAGCTCAGTCGACATCTGATAAGTGCTTTATTCATGCTAAAATGACTTATTATAACATAGCACTTATCTTACTTATTTAACATATTTCTCACATAAAAACCCTCAACTATTGAATAAAGTATCATTGTGCAAAATTACTTGGTTTAGTTTGCATTTGTGCAGGTTATAGTATTAAAGCAAAAACCAGAAAACAGGACTTTCGCTGCAGCGAACTATATTTCGCTGTAGCGAACTCCAGGCACTCAAAGGCAAAAGTCCAGAAAACAGGTCATTCGCTGCAGCGAAAGGTAGCGAATGGTAGCGAAGGCCCGATTCGCTGCAGCGAACCTTATTTCGCTGTAGCGAACGAAGTCAGAATCAAACCTTCCAGTTTTGCTAGCAGCGAGTAGAAGCGAAGTATATTCGCTGCAGCGAACCATATTTCGCTGTAGCGAACTTTGGCGGTTTCTAGAAGATTTGAATTTCTTAAAGCTAAAGAAAACATTCGCTGCAGCGAAATACCCTTCGCGTAGCGAACTCTGGCGGTTCAACAAAGACTTAACAATGAAGCAAGGCATTCGCTGCAGCGAACTTCTGTTCGCGTAGCGAACTCAGGCGGCCAGAACAGCTATAAAAGGAGCAGAAACCAGTTCAGAAGTATATATTCACTTTTTATCTTGTAATACTGATATAATAGAAGTAGGAATAGAGGTTTTTAGGGAGAGGGAGCTGGAGATACATCGAGAGTCGGGAAATCGTCATTGATGTCGTTCCAACTCAAATCTTCCATTGTTCTTCAAACTACCATGAGTAGCTAAATCCCTCTCTTGTTGGGATTGGTCGTAGTTCACCGAAACAGTATGTATTTTCTTTAATCATGGCGTTATATATAATATATGTTTGAATCATTATCGTTGTTATCTTCGTTTTACCGTTTATTTCATGGATTGAATTGATATTGACAAATACGATTCTAATCTCGATCCAAGATAACAACTATTAAACTCTAAATACTAGACATAGATTTAGGTTTAATATTCACTTCAAGTATTGAAACTTAATGCTACCGTATCGTTTAATAGGCTGAGAAATCGTCGATTAAACCATAAGGTAGAAATCTCAACAAACGTTTAGACATGAACTTTGTTGTGAGCAATACGTGATGATATTGAAACAAGCATACATTATGTATAACTGATCTAAGATTTACATATTGAATCGGTGGATGAAAACCAATTCCCAACAAGTCTTTTCCTCTGAAACTTATCTTTCGTTATTTACGCATTTTTACTTTCCGTAACTTTCAACCAAACAAATTTGAAACTCTATGCTTAGAACTATAGAAATTGTTGAACGGTTTTGATATCGCTCCAATCCCTGTGGATACGATAATACAAAATACTTACATTTGACTTGTACTTTCTACAACATCAACATCATGTACTCCCATCTCTTCAAAACCCTCAAGTTGGACGGCTCCCACCTTACTCCGTATGTAGGCTCCGACCTCTAGGGCTTCAACGGGGCAACCACCAAACCCTGGGGATACGTCGAACTGATCGTCACTTTCGGGGAAGGAGAAGCTTCCAGACAGGTCAAAACGCGGTTTCTGGTAATCGACTGCAAGAACCTCTACAACTGCATCATCGGACGCCCTACTTTAGCTGAACTCACCGCCGTTCCCTTGACCGTGCACCTAAAGATGAAGTTCTACACAAAAAGGGGACGAGTAGCCACCATCAACATCGACATCGAAGCAGCCAGGAGGATATTCGATACGTCGATGAAAGGCTTGCAACTGATCGCTCCTCCCTCCAATTCCAACAAGAAACCAAGAGCCGAAGACAAGCCTCCTCGAAAAGATCATCAGTAACCGACCAACGTCAGCTCAGTCGACCTCGACGCTCGCTTCACGAAAGAGGAGCTGATGAATGGCGAGGAACCACTGTTGAATGCAGTATAGGGCAAGCAACAAAAAAGATTTGGAAATATTGATCCAGGAATTATCGTCCACAGAGATGGAGAGATGCCATTCAACAGTTTCTACGGTTTTGAGCTTGGGTTTTAATGAGCAAAAAGTAAACAAAGATATAGACAGGAAAAGAATAAGCACATTCTTAGAAGAGAAATAACTTATCAGGAATGTAAATATATTCACTCTTCACAAACATACACTTACCAACCCGTTATACTCAACCTACGATACTCATCTATGTCATCACGTATCTCTCACATAAGCGTCCATCTCTGGAGCACAAACGAGATCATCTCACAACTAAGGTTATCTCTAACGCAAAGTCACGAGAACATCCGTGTTCTCGCGTCGGCGATCTCTCGCACGCCGCTCAAACACGAAAGCATTAAGTACAGATACCCACAGTGAATGCTAGCTCTAAATCTATCTCTAGAGTTCAGAACCAACAGATTATCATCCTAGATAAGGATTCAAGAAGTTTATCTCTAAAGCAACCCAAATCCCCAGCATAGAACAAAAATCCAGGATAACATCAACACAGATTTGTAAAGCAAGTTAAATATAACATTATAATCGGTAAATATGCATAAAATTCAAGTAAATATACAAACAAACCCAACCAAAGAGAAATACACAAAGAAGAAGAGAAATGAACCGAAGATCTCCCGATTTGTCAGCTCCGTTCGATGCTCAATCCACCCCCGATCATCCTAATGCAACCTCCGAAGATGTTTTCTAAGCCAATTCTACTCTAAGAATGAAGTTGATGGTGTTGGGACTCAAAAATACCCAAAACCATGACCTAAAAATGTGATTTTTGCCCCTTTTAACGAGCTGCTGTCTTAGCAGGTCCGCTTAGCGGACCCCCTCCGCTCAGCGGACTCAATTGCATCCAGACGCTGATTTGCTCCGCTGGAGCTCCGCTCAGCGGACCCCCTCCGCTTAGCGGAGTCTGCTAAAAACCAGATTTTGTTTTCGCCATAACTCGAGAACCGTAACTCCGAATTGCGCCCGGTTCGAAGCGTTGGAAAGCTTATTCAATGCTCTATCCAATAATGAATGAATGGAACCCAAAATGATGATTTTGGTCATCCTTACTTTGAGTCTTTGGAAGTCCGCTTGATGGTGGCTAAGCGGGCTTTCACCGAAATTGCGAAATCGAAGCCGTGCCTTTGACACTTTATTCCTCAAGGCTCCAATAAGCATGAATACCTATAAAAACAAAGGAAAAACTATCAAATGGTATAAAAGTATATGAAAATACAACTATTCACAAAGTATACGTATTTATACACAAAACGAGGAATTATTCAAACGGTATTAACAAAAGTATCGATAAGTGCCACTATTTACATACACAAAATAAGTACATTTTGGCACTTATCAAACTCTCCCCAACTTGAAACTTTGTTTGTCCTCAAACAATGTCAAATAAATCAAAGAATCAAAAGTAGTAAACCAAAGAATTGTGAATCAGCAAGTTTTGAAAACCAAAAATAAATGTATGGCTCAACACAAAAACGTATAAATAAAGTAAATACTTACCACTATACTACAACGACAACATGTAAACGAAACGAATCCTAAGTACAAAAATCATGCAAAACATTCTAACACAATACATGCTCACATCATGAATCACACCTAGCAAAAATTCATCAATGGATGAAGAACACACAAAGGTGAAGGACTTTTAACACTCATCCAACAATCTTGCAAACAAAAGATTAAATTATGCATTCATCCAAAAATCACATTGAAGATACAAAAGCAAGAATCACAAGGACTTTTCAAGGATGTAATGTGGCTTGGTTAACAAACAAGGGATATATCCTAAGGCTAATCGAAACAAAAACTTGCCTAAACCTAAGGGAGTGATCAATCCACAAAGTTCCAAGCAATGAAATCTCGATTAAACTTACTCCTTAACCACAAGTTTCTCAAACCAATCACAATACTTATTAGCACAATTATTCACTTCTCTTTTCCTTTTCTTTTTCAAAACTTTTTCATTTTTTTTCTTTCTTTTTCTTTTCACGTTTTTTTTTCTTTTTTTTTCTTTCTTTTCAACCTCATAGCAACAATCACATAAGTAGCAACCATTTCTCTCCCCAACTTGAATTCAACCACACCATCATATGAATACTCTCTACTTCCTAAGGCAAGGTAAAAATTCATACCAAAAATCATGGTTTAGGGTTCAAGAAAACAAAGAATCAATCATCCATGCAAAAATGAGAACTAAACACTCATAGATAAGCATTTAGCAAAAACAACATGGACATCGACAAAAAGGCTCAAAAGGGTTAACAAATGATCACACACTCACAAGGTGAATTGACTATTTGGTTATGGTAGTTGTGCTCAAAATGAAACAAAATGCCTTGATCCTTTTCATGCTTTCATAAAATCAACATAAACAAAAGATTAAGCATAATAAAATCCAGTTAAAACAAAGATTGTGGCCTCCAGCATATATGTAAACAATGGAAAGTTTCCTCACATTTATGGTTTGGGAACTAAAGTGATTCAATCAACAAGCAAGTAGTGCAAAAGAATGAATGGTATGGTAATTGTACAAATGAAAAGTTTCCTAAACATGTTATGCTATAGAAAGCGATAAATGAGTACCTTGAATGATACACTTCAAAAACAATGTCCTACCATACATCCGCAAGTTGAAACACTCAAGCTTTGGAAAATCACCTCAAAAATCTTCGAATCACCGAACAAAATTTGAGTACAAACAACCAACAAAAGAATTAGAAAAACAAAACTAATATATACTATTAATTAGCCTTGGTGAGAGTGGGAAAAAAAGAATGGAATCAAGTGGAATTGGAACCCTGCTGGTACAGAGCAGAAAAACAAAAGTCTGCTATGCTCGCTCAGCGAGCTCTGCTCCGCTTAGCGGATATAGCAGAACACAGAAAAATCAGAACTGCACCAGCTGTTCTAATCACTCACCACTTCACCTAAATACCTCATAAACAGAAATATAAACAATATTTACAACCGTTGGGGTGCCTCCCAACAAGCGCTTGTTTTACGTCGTTAGCTCGACGCCTTTATTATTTTGGTGTTTGGAAAGTAGCTTTCTCCCTTCATGACATGGTGAAGTCTCACCGCACAAGCCTATAGAAAGTGTCCTAACCAAAGCACTCAACAAACGTTACGGATATAAATATATACAACAATTATACAAACATAAAAGAAAACGCAAGTATACAATTATGTACATGAACAAACACACATATACAAACATGAAACACATATAACTATTAACATACACAAAGAGAAAGTTGGTGAATGTTGCATGCACAAGTTGAAAAGTGAAGAATTGTAAGGAAATAGCTAATCCGAGATCAACATGTTTCACCAACATTCACCAATAAAAGTATAATTATATGTAACATATACAAGTAAACTTATATGGTGAACATAAACAAGTAAACATGTACAAGTAAATATATATACAAGTGAAACTATATAATATATACGATAAATACAAAACTCAAAACCACGAAAACTATTGCGATGCAATCACAACCATCCCCGGCAACGGCGCCATTTTGTTGAATGCAGTATAGGGCAAGCAACAAAAAAGATTTGGAAATATTGATCCAGGAATTATCGTCCACAGAGATGGAGAGATGCCATTCAACAGTTTCTACGGTTTTGAGCTTGGGTTTTAATGAGCAAAAAGTAAACAAAGATATAGACAGGAAAAGAATAAGCACATTCTTAGAAGAGAAATAACTTATCAGGAATGTAAATATATTCACTCTTCACAAACATACACTTACCAACCCGTTATACTCAACCTACGATACTCATCTATGTCATCACGTATCTCTCACATAAGCGTCCATCTCTGGAGCACAAACGAGATCATCTCACAACTAAGGTTATCTCTAACGCAAAGTCACGAGAACATCCGTGTTCTCGCGTCGGCGATCTCTCGCACGCCGCTCAAACACGAAAGCATTAAGTACAGATACCCACAGTGAATGCTAGCTCTAAATCTATCTCTAGAGTTCAGAACCAACAGATTATCATCCTAGATAAGGATTCAAGAAGTTTATCTCTAAAGCAACCCAAATCCCCAGCATAGAACAAAAATCCAGGATAACATCAACACAGATTTGTAAAGCAAGTTAAATATAACATTATAATCGGTAAATATGCATAAAATTCAAGTAAATATACAAACAAACCCAACCAAAGAGAAATACACAAAGAAGAAGAGAAATGAACCGAAGATCTCCCGATTTGTCAGCTCCGTTCGATGCTCAATCCACCCCCGATCATCCTAATGCAACCTCCGAAGATGTTTTCTAAGCCAATTCTACTCTAAGAATGAAGTTGATGGTGTTGGGACTCAAAAATACCCAAAACCATGACCTAAAAATGTGATTTTTGCCCCTTTTAACGAGCTGCTGTCTTAGCAGGTCCGCTTAGCGGACCCCCTCCGCTCAGCGGACTCAATTGCATCCAGACGCTGATTTGCTCCGCTGGAGCTCCGCTCAGCGGACCCCCTCCGCTTAGCGGAGTCTGCTAAAAACCAGATTTTGTTTTCGCCATAACTCGAGAACCGTAACTCCGAATTGCGCCCGGTTCGAAGCGTTGGAAAGCTTATTCAATGCTCTATCCAATAATGAATGAATGGAACCCAAAATGATGATTTTGGTCATCCTTACTTTGAGTCTTTGGAAGTCCGCTTGATGGTGGCTAAGCGGGCTTTCACCGAAATTGCGAAATCGAAGCCGTGCCTTTGACACTTTATTCCTCAAGGCTCCAATAAGCATGAATACCTATAAAAACAAAGGAAAAACTATCAAATGGTATAAAAGTATATGAAAATACAACTATTCACAAAGTATACGTATTTATACACAAAACGAGGAATTATTCAAACGGTATTAACAAAAGTATCGATAAGTGCCACTATTTACATACACAAAATAAGTACATTTTGGCACTTATCAACCACAACCTAAGACGACTCACCCCGTCCGACCTATCCCAGACGGCGACTTCGAGCTCGTCCCGCTGGGCGACAATCCTGACAAGGCCGTGAAGATCGGCAAGGACATCCCCGATCTGCCGAAGAAACAACTTGTAGCTTGCCTTTGCACCAACGCAGACCTTTTCGCTTGGAGCGCTGCTAAAATGCCCAGACTCGACCCCGAGGTCGCCTGCCACCATCTCTCCATTGATCCAACCGCAAAGGCAGTAGTTCAACGTAGGCGTCGGCAGTCTCCCGAAAAAGCGGAGGCTGTCGAGAAAGCTGTAAAAGACCTCCTAGAGGCAAATTTTATTTCCGAGGCCAAATATTCAACTTGGCTCTCAAACGTTGTATTAGTTAAAAAATCTAATGGAAAATGGAGAATGTGCGTTGATTATACTGATGTTAACCGGGCATGTCCCAAAGATGCTTACACATTACCTAACATTGACAGACTGGTCGACAACTCGGCCGATTATAAATTATTGTCTTTTATGGATGCTTATTCAGGTTACAACCAAATTCCCATGGCGAGGTGCGACAAGTAGTGCACGACGTTCATGACCGAGTCGGACAACTACTACTACAACGTAATGCCCTTCGGACTCAAAAACGCCGGAGCCACTTACCAACGGATGATGAACAAGGTGTTCCGAGGAGAGTTCGGCGACACCCTCGAGGTATACATGGACGACATGATCGTCAAATCCCGAGAAGACACCGATCACACCACGCATCTCGAACGAGTATTCAAGCAGGCCAGATCCTGCAAGATGCGTTTCAACCCAGAGAAGTGCACTTTCGGCGTCCGAGTAGGCAAGTTCCTTGGTTTCTACTTGACCGAAAGAGTGATAGAGGCCAATCCGGATAAGTGCTGAGCATTCTCAGAACTCCCTACACCTAACAATAAGAAATCCATCCAAGTCTTAAACGGGATGCTCACAGCACTGTCCCAATTCGTAGCGAAATCCGCCCAACACGCTCTCCCATTCTTTAAACTACTGCGGAAGGAAGCAACCTTCGAATGGTCCGAGGAATGCGAGCAAGCGCTATCCCACCTCAAGCAAGTCCTCTCGGAACCACCCGTCCTCTCCCGACCGGGGAACGACGAGGTCCTGTACCTCTACTTGGCCGTCTCTAACGAAGCGGTTAGCGCGGCCTTGATTCGAGAGGCTGAAGACGGGCAGAAGCCTGTGTACTTCACCAGCAAAGCCCTCCAAGGACCCGAGGTGCAATACCAACTGATTGAGAAAGTCGCGCTGGCACTGATAATAGCCGCCATGAGACTTAGATACTACTTCCTCACCCATACCATCATCCTTTGGACCGATCAGCCTATCAAACAACTCCTCGGCTGGCCAGATATGGCCGGGAGAATGCTAAAGTGGTCCCTCGAGCTATCCGAGTTCAACATCTAATACGAAAGCATAAAAGTACTGAAAGCCCAGGCACTCGCTGATTTCGTAGCCGAGATGACTTCGATCGCCACCTCCCCTCCTCCTGTCGAGAATAAATGGACCATCTACGTAGATGGCACCTCCAGCAGCTCGGGAAGTGGAGCCGGAATCATCCTAGAGAACGACGAATGACTCGTCATTGAAGTATCCTTAGTCTTGTCTTTCGCCATGTCGAACAACCAAGCCGAATACGAAGCCTTCCTAGCAGGCCTGCGACTCTCCAAGGACGTGAGTGCCCGGGAGGTAAAGATCTACACCGACTCCCAACTCGTCGCGTCCCAGGTCAACGGCGACTACCAAGCCAAAAACGACGTGCTGGTCGAATATCTCGCGCTCGTCAAAGATAAGATGAAAAACTTCGCAAAGGCAGAAGTCGAACATATTCCTCGGGAACATAATTCCCGAGCCGACGTCTTGTCCAAACTCGCGAGCACGAGGAAGAAAGGCAGAAATAAATCAGTGATCCAAGAATTCTTATCTAGGCCAAGTGTAGATAAGAGCGCGCCCCACCTTTCAGTGCTCGCCATAGGTGACGACCGTTGCTGGATGACCCCGGTGTACAACTTCCTCAGAAAAGACGAACTGCTGATTGACACGAAGGAGGCTTCCGCGATCAAGAGACGAGCATGCTCGTACGTTATCTTCGAGAACAAGATATACCGACGAGGATTTTCCATCCCTCTCCTCAAATGCGTCGACGCTTCTCAAGCGCTCGAAATACTATAGGAACTTCACGAGGGGATCAGCGGCCAACACCTCGGCGGTCAATCATTGGCAAGAAAGGCTCTCAGGGCCGGATACTATTGGCCGACCATGCAACAAGATGCCAAAGAGAATGCCTAGAGATGCGACAAATGCCAACGTCATGCCGATATGCCCTTAGCTCCCCCGAACGAGCTTAAATCCCTATCGTCGCCCTGGCCTTTCTCCACCTGGGGAATGGATCTCCTCGGACCATTCCCGGTAGGATCATACCAAAACAAATATCTGGTGGTCGCCGTGGAATACTTTACTAAATGGATAGAAGCCGAAGCGCTCGCCAAAATCATAGCCCAAAATGTACTCCGTTTTTACAAATGAAACGTACTCGCTCGGTTCGGGGTACCACAGGCGATAATAACCGACAACGGTACCCAATTCACTGATAGGAAGTTCCAAGAGTTCGTAGCCAAGCTCGACACCAAACAACACTTCACTTCGGTGGAACACCCCCAAACAAATGGGCAAGCCGAAGCAGCCAACCGAGTCATCCTCCGGGGACTGAAAAGAAGACTCGGCGAAGCCAAGAAAGCCTGGGTCGAGGAGCTGCACAGCGTACTCTGGGCGTACAGAACAACACCTCATTCAAGCACAGGCAAAACCCCAGTTAGATTAACATACGGCACCGAAGCCGTGATTTCTGTGAAAATCCGGGAACCTTCTCGTCGAACCGAGTCACCTCTCGAAGAAGAACTCCACGACGAGGCTATGAGGGAAGAACTCGACATGGTCGAAGAGATCCGAACAGGATCTTCCCTCCGCGAAGCCAAGCTTAAGCAACAGATAGCTCTGCGCCATAACACTAAAGTCATCAAACGTGAGTTCAAAGTCGGCGCCTTAGTGCTCCGCAAAAACATGAAAGACTCGCGCGAAGACAAACTCGCCCTAAACTGGGAAGGCCCATACTGAGTTTACGACAAAACCGAGAATGGCGCCTACTACCTCGAGAACCTCCTCGGAGAAAAACTTGCTCGACCCTGGAATGCTGAAAAACTCAGACGCTATTACAGTTAAAAACAAGCTAACACTCCCCGAGCGCTCACCCCGAACATGAGGGGGCAACCGGGCACGGACTCGCGTCATGGTACGAACGCGAGCACTCCACGACAACGACAGTCGGGACTCCCCACCGAGGAATAGGACCGGCTACACGGGGAACTCTACACCTAGACCCACCGTGGCAGTACCTGCATGGCAGAACCCTAGCTCGCGATGAGACCGTTCACGCCGCGAGCACTTGGCCCCAACCGCGGTCTCGTGCTCGCTCTTAGCGCACATATGCTCTGCGCACCCGGGTCGTACCCCACACACCCAGAAAATCAACCTGGGCCGAGCATAGTCCAAAAACGAAATACTCCTAAGTATGATATTACGCCCCCGGAGTGCAAACATGATCCAGTCTCAAAATACCTGTAACAATTAACACTCTAAACACGCAGAGGAAAATCTAAAACATAAAATGCACGAGTGTAATTAAAGCCCGACCAAATTGGCCGGTGATATCCAAGTATTACAAAACCAAGACAGGCACGCAGGCCCCATAATCTAGAAAAGAAACAAGAAGTGGCACGCAGGCCGAGAAAACACGGGCGCGCAGGCCCAGAATGTCAAAACAGGAAAATTTCATTCTTCCTCATCAGGGGTGCCGGGCACAATCTGACCATCCACAATCCTCGACGAAAGACCAATGTTGTCTGTCTTCAGCCCCAGATTTAGAAGACACTACTGCTGAACTGCCCTCCTGAACCCAGCCTCGGCCATGTCAGCAAGCTCGAGCTTCAAGTCGTCGATTTTATCGACAAACTCGATTCTGGTCTTTAGCAAAACTACATCAGGGGATTCCTCCCCCGTCGGCGCCCAAGACTGTTCGAGGTCAGAAAACTTTTTCTTCTCGATCCTTTTCCTCGCCTTCTCCCGAACCGCTTTCAGCTTGACCACCTCATCCTCGGCGACCTTTTTGTCAGTCTCCGCCTTCTTCAAGGCATCGGCGGAAACAGTGCCCTCTTTCGCGAGAACATGAGCCATCTCCACAACCCTCATGACCGCAGCAGTATCGCCGACAAGCTGTTTGAGACGAGCATGAGCGGTCATTCCCTCGACGCGACGGGCTTCGTCCGGGGAGACAGTCAGAGGATACTTCTCGAAGAACTAACCCTCTTTGAAGCAGGGAGGGAGCGAGAATCCATGGCCAGGCCCCAAGTTCGACGGTTCCTCCCGAGCCGCCTCATCCGTGCACATCTTCTTCGGAGTTTTTTCCCCCTCCACGATCACTTGAGGAGAGCCAGCCGACCCTGAATTATCTCCCGAAGTGGCCGACCGGTTCTTGTTCTTTGCCCGAACCCTCCTCGCATCATGGAATATCTTTAGGAGCTTCTCATCCTTCTCCGGCATAGCATCTGAAATACAAAACAGACAGATTAGCAAAAGTCATTATTAAAGAAGAATAAGAGAGAAATATCCTAAAAAACCACCTAGCAGTGCTACAGCTTCCTCAGACGTCCTGCAGGACAGAAGAGCTTTCGTATTGATGGCCAGCGTCTCAACTTTCGCTACACCATCCTCGTCCAATACAGGCTCATCACTCCTCGTCACCCACTGGGTCAATGAGAAGCTATCCACGTACTTGCATAAGACTGCATAAGCCGTCGTCTCCTGCTCGTCCAGATCTGCATCATCACAAGCATAACTCCTGGGAGGAAGACCGTAATGCCCCCTCCACCAGAAGAAAGGGAACATTCTACAGAGCTTGGTCCTAACCTCACCATGCTCGTCCCACTCGGGCCTCCCCTCCTCGTCACAGATCGTCACCATCTGAGCCAGCGAAGTATACGCCGCCTGGCTCTGTAAACGGACGACGAAATACCGATCTTTGAAATCCTTTACCGAATCAATGTAGATCTGGAAAATCTTACGGTCAACATTCTTGAAGGAGATCCAACTAAATCGCCCACCGGCTGATTGCCTCTGAACTCGAAAGCAATGGCCGAACAGAGCAGTAGTAGCCCCGATTCCCAAATATTCACAAACAATCTCGAACGCGCGCATAAAGGCGAAGGCGTTTGGATGTAATTGGGACGGAGCCAACCTAAGACCGGCCAGCAGGGCAACCTGAAAATTGGTGAAGGGCAGACGGAACCCTAGCTCCCTGAACACTTACTCGTACATCGCAAAACTATCCCCTGTGAAATGAGAGCACATCCGATCATTTTTAGACGGACATCCGACCTGGAAATTCGGAGGGTCGCTGGGCCCCCTATCTTTAACCTCCCTGAAATCCCCATTCAGAGATTCGGTATATCGGGAAACCATGGTCAGAGGCTCGTCGGCCACCCAGTCCACACTACTCTCACAATCATAGTCAAAGAGGGGAGTCGGCGGAACCCCCTCCTCGGCACCAGAACTGGGGGAGCCCTCCTGTTCTTCCCCTTCCTCTATAGCCGCGAGATGAGAGTTGTCAACCTCGATCACCTCAACATCAGAATTGCTCGCAGTTGTCTCCCGCGAACTATCCCACGAGCTAGATTCCGATCCCGACGACGAACTAGATCCGAAATGGGAGTTACCTGCAGGCAGAAGGAAAAAGTGAATCTGACAGTTCATCAAATCCACCCTTCCACCGCGACACAGGTGAAAGGGTATAGCAGCAGGCGCCGAAACCCCCGGCTAAACCCCTCGTCAAAGATGCACTTGGTTGCTAGCCGAGGACTCACCCCGTTAAACTTAGCAAAAATCAAACAAAACATACGCGCTCGAGTCCTACGCAGCATGGTCGATGCAATCCTTAAACGCGCCGACCATATTTATGAAGGAGCCGAGGGAAGGCACGAATTCGCCGGCCAAATCCATGGGTTTGATGAGCCAAGTCATGAAGGCACCGGGCGGTGACGGAAAAATCAACTACGCTACTAACCTCCCCCGGGAATCGCTTGAATAACCCGAGGAGAAGGTTATGGCCTTTAAATCTCACGAGGATAAATTGCCGACTTAGACGATAAAACGGTAGAAGCACCCTATAAATGCCCTAAAAACAAAGAAAGATATGCGAAATCTGGAGTTAGACATCAATCGTACCTGATAGGGACATGTTTCCAACAGATTTGAGCGCAATCCTTCAAGTAAATGTGGTCAAGCGATGGAGGCCTGGGAAAATCAACGCTGGAGCCGAGCACGTAAGCGAAGAACAAAAAAGCCCAAATGGGAGGGTTTGTCCCCTTTTATAGAAGAAACGCTCAGAATATGAAACGTCGCGTCGGCCGACACAGCCTCCCCTAGGCGCCGCCATCTACCCCTAGGCAATCATTGCTCAATGCCACGTCAGCGAGTGAGAGTCACGCGCGATCTCTCATCTCCCACCGCGAATAGCTCCATCCGAGCGCGACTGAGAGACGAGGAACAACTGGACATGGGCCGACCACTGGCGAAGTCAAAGCTCCTTACTCAGAACTCCGACTTGGGGGGCTCATGTTCTGGACTGGGCCAAGATTCGGCCCAATCTACTTTCGGCCCACTTAGCCTGGCTGGCCCAAACCACTCCATGCCCCATGAATAGCAGTGGAATGCTCGTCTCCACCGCGCCCGGCATAATGCTCCCCGCGAGCTGCCCGACGCCCGACATGGATGCTCCCCGCGAGCATCCTCTCTGCCGAGGACCCTGCTCCTCGTAGGGCTCCTTCATATTCAACCCCCCGAGTAACGCGGAGTCCACGTGGTCCCTAAAAGACCGCGTCTCCCGTAAACTTCGGAGCGGTTAACCAGGACAGAGGGCACTCACGCACCTCCAATATTTCCGCCTAGGAAACCTGGCAGTCTCCTAATTGGGCCTGGACAACCAACCCAAATAGCGAGATCTGTTAGAACAAGATTTGTTCTGATCAATATTCTTAGTTTTGATGATAACAAGGATATGAATTTTGTGTGAGATAATGTGGTACTCTAATACATTGCAATTTCCCTTTCAGGAAATATATAAAGAGTATGCACAAATCAGCGCTCAGAAGCTTTGACTCAGAAGGTTCAGCATGCAACATCAGAACATGGTCTGGCAAGACATCAGAAGATGGTCAAGGCAGAATCAGAACATGAGTCTATGGAAGCATCAGAAGAACTTGAGATCAGAAGCAGAAGCACTGAAGTTCTCATGGTATCACGCTCAAAAGCACTTCAAGGTCAGAAGACAAGAAGATGCTATGCACCAAGCTGTTTGACTCTGATGATATTCAAACGTTGTATACACAAACATCAGATCAGAAGAAAGTACAGGTGGCAGGCTACGCTGACTGACAAAAGGAACGTTGGAAGCTATTAAAGGTAACGTCAGTAGACACAGCGTGAACAAGGCTCGAGATAGTTGACAAAAGCGTGAAACATTAAATGCAATGCTGTACGGAATACGCAAAGCATTAAATGCTCCCAATGGTCATCTTCTCAAGTGCCTATAAATATGAAGTTCTGATGAGAAGCAAGGTTACCAATTCTTGACGATTTCTGTGAATATTAACTTGCTGAAACGCTGTTCAAATCAAAGCTCAGAAACTTCATCTTCATCAAAGCTCACTACATTGCTGTTGTAATATATTAGTGAGATTAAGCTTAAACGTTAAGAGAAATATCACTGTTGTGATTATAGCTTTTCAGAAGCATTTGTAATACTCTTAGAATTGATTACATTAATTTGTAAGTAACTAGAGTGATCAAGTGTTGATCAGGATACTCTAGGAAGTCTTAGCTTGTGTCTAAGCAGTTGTAATTAGAGTGATCACGTGGTGGTCAGGATACTCTAAGAAAGTCTTAGCTTGTGTCTAAGCATTTGTTCCTAGAGTGATCAGGTTGTGATCAGGATACTCTAGAAGACTTAGTCGTGGGCTAAGTGGAAAACCATTGTAATCTGTTGCGATTAATGAATTAAATCCTCAGGTGAGGTAAATCACTCCGTGGGGGTGGACTGGAGTAGTTTAGTTAACAACGAACCAGGATAAAAATAATTGTGCAAATTGTTTTTATCGTTCAAGTTTTTAAGACTACACTTATTCAAACCCCCCCTTTCTAAGTGTTTTTCTATCCTTCAAGATCATGGCCCAGCGCTAGGGGCTATAAATACCCTCTTTCACTAGAGGGTGAGGTATTCACTTCTTTCTAACCTTTAGCTGGTACTTTCTCTCCTTTACTCATCTTCTCACTTTGGCATCGGAGTACCTTGCAGGTACACCCCCCCTTTACTTCACGAAGACCCAACTTCCGAGCAGGCTTTGACGATCCTTCTGATCAGGTACGATCAGAAATAAATCAAATCTATTTATAGTATTTATACAATATATTTTAAATTATAAAAATCATATTTTAATATAAAATGTTAAGTTTGTAATTTTTTAAATATATTTTAGATCACATCCCTACTGATCACTACTTGCTTGTATGCTAGGTCGAACAATTTGTATTCTCCAGTTGAATGATATCCTATTAGGATCATCTGACTCAACTTGTCATCGAGTTTTCTTCTCAACTGATCTGACACATGTCTATGTGCTATTGTAATGGGGTGGGAGAACTGACTTTTTAAAATGTTGCGGATAGCAAGAGTCGCCACCGACTTTTATTTTATCCAATTGGAAAGGCTAAAAGAACAGAAAAAGACCTTTTAAAAAGACTTTGAGTTCGGGGGTAAGTTATACAAAGGGAAGGTATGATCACCCTTTGTATCCATGGTTATCCATAGGCTCTTAATTGCTTAGCTCACTTTTTGTTATCAAAATGTTTGAAGTGTAGTGTGTGAATTGAAAAGATTTGAATAAGAACTTTAACTTGTAAATAAGCGTAGTCTTTTTGAATTGATTTGAAAAAGGAGTGGGAAAAGTATTTTGATTTGAATTTGAACAGAGCAAGCATTTAAGAACACCTACTCTAAGTTTAAATTTTTTTTCTATTCTTTAAGACTTTTGTTTGAAAGGGCTATCCATACCATAAAGAGGGCAGGTAGTCCTTTCATTGGATTTGAAAAGGGTCATCGAGGGTATCGTTCGCCATAAGACTGTCCCTACCATGAAGAGGGCAGGTAGTCTTAGGAAGGATATAATAGTCATTTTAGGCAATCAATGAGGATACCTTAGCAATCAAAGGGACGATCATCATTTATTCGAGGCAACATAGAGGGACTAGATCTCATATGATGATTTTATTCGTAGGCATCAGGCTAAGGTATCCTCGTATTCGAGGGACTTGACTATTTTTAAATCGAAAGGCAACAGACAACAGGCAGCATAAGAAGGGTTACCACTAAAGGGTGTGTGTGCTACAATCAAGTGATTCAGTTCGGATATTTTATCTTGTAAAATTAGTGAGATAAATCCATTTTAACAAGGCTTGCACTCCCTAGGATTACTAACCACAGCAGAAAATAAAACAGAATTAAAAGTTCTTACGCTATTACAATAAACACCTGTAGGGCAGAAAAATAAAGGCAGGAATTAAAAGGCAAAAAAATAAAACCCTAAACTATTACATGTCTTTTGGGCAGATACAAAAAATCAGGCAAACGATAAAAACATAATAAAGGCAAACCCCAAATGGGGAACAAGTTAACCATAGTTAATAGAATATGCCAGCAAGGCAAGGCAAAAGGTAAATGAATATTAGGCAAAAATAAAAGGCAAATAAACACAAATTTAAATTAAAAGGAAAAGGTTTTTGAAAAGGGACGAACCCTGATTTTAAATCAAATCTTATTGTAATAATAAATAAAAAGGGTTGGTAAAAACAATCAAGTTAATGGACGATACCTGCCTAAGACTTCTAGGTTTACCTAGGGTTTCGTTTAAAATCGAGGCTAGGCGATCCTAAAATTAATTATTGGTTATAACCAAATTAATTTTATTTGACTAATCCTGATTAAATTAACCTAAAACTTAACCCTGATTAAATTAACCTAAAACCTAACCCTGATTAAATTGGTTAACCCTAACTTATTAAATTATCCTAATTAATTAATCTAAAACTAACTATCTAATTATCTAAAAAATCTAATTAAATTAAATGTTCTAATTAACCTAAATTAATTAAAGAAAATCTTTTTAATAATAATATAAAAGTTTATCATTATATATATATATATATATATATATATATATATATATATATATATATATAAAATTAAATAGTTTTCTTTTTTTTAAAAAAAGAATTCTAGTTTTTTAAAGGAATAAAATAAACAAACATATTTAAAACCGTTTAAAAAAAACCAAAAAAAAGGAAAAAAGAAAGAATTAAAAGAAAAACAAAGAAATAATAAATAATAAAAAAATTAAAAACTTAGCGAAATGTTCCAGTGTGGTGGATCCTGAGGACATATGGTGGTCCTGCGCTTTCTGGTGCGTTAGATCTGAGGAGATGACGATCAGATGGTTGCCATGCGAAGGAGCGTTGTACGCGCGTGAGACCGGACACACAGGATCCATTCCACCACCGAAAAGAAAAGCGCGCGCCCTCCCGTTTTGAATCTGGCCAATCAGAAGACGCCGCCCCATCATCTTCTTCTCCATCCGTCGTTTTAGGTTTCAGCGACGGACAAAATCGTGGCTAAAGCCTTTGCCTACGGTTACCGTCTGTAGCCATATGCTCTTGCGATTCAAACCTGCAAATCGTCAACATCAAACACACACAAACAACCCAGATCGAACATATATGCCCCTACGAATCACATGGTGCCATTTATTAGACCTAATTTCGCTTAGAATGAAAAACCCTAATTCGAAGCTTCAAGCTTCGTTCATGGCAGAACTCTAAATCTGCACTCAAAACTTAAGCCAACGATCCAGAAAGTTTGCACGTATGATCAAGAATACAAATATGCCAGCAAAATCAATTTAATATGCATAAATCAATGCAAATTGGAAAAATTCAAGAAAACGTAAACCTTGATCGTGATGCTACTTCTGGATGCGTGGGGGGCTTGGGAAACGTTTGAATAGCTTCAGAGAGACTTAAGGAAGGTGTTGGAATCCTTAGATCTTCTTGAATCATTCTGCAACTTGGAAACCGTTTTGAGTTTTCCTCTTGAAATTCTTGAGCTTTTTGCGAGTTCCTTAGGGCTGCAATCCTTGTCCTTTAGGTCTGGAACTGTAATGTACTTATAGGAGATCCAATTAGGTTACTAATCTTGGATCAAATCTCTTTGAATCATTGATTGCAATCTTGGAAAATTTGATTGGAAATTATTTCTAAACTTGGCCTTATTTGCTTCAATCTACTCCAATCACCATGTGCACGAAATTGAATTGAAAATATGTCATAAATGATGATTAGATTTGATTCCTATATGCCTTCAAATCAAATATTTGAGTTTTACATGATTTACATAAACTATTTATCCCTTTAAAATGATTAATAATTCATATAAAATCAAATAAAATTCAAAAATTCGTGGCAATAATATTTGGAGTCTAGGATAACTTGAGGATCAAGATTAGGCCAAAAATGTTTGGGCTTGTTTGTAAGAAAAATCCATTTTGAATCACTTTTGTTTCACATTTTTCCTTCAAAATTGTCCAACTTTGACAAGGCATATCTCCCTCCATTTTTAAGATATGGAAGAGTTCTACGACTTTTTGGAAAGCCCAAGATGTCCTCTACAAGCCACTTTAGAACCATTTTTCCATTTGGATATTTTATCTTGATGATATGGCCTTTGACAAAAAACTGCTTTTGGTTGACTTTCAAAAATGACCTATAATCTTTTGGACTATATCTCTCAAATGAAGCATTTTTTGGCCTTGGCTTTAGAGAGACAAAGTTGTAGAGAATTCAATTTCCTTCAAAATGGGATTTGGTTAGGGAATTTCTAATGTTCCATGTGAAAGTTATGGCTGGTCAAAGTTTAGTTGACTTTTAGGTTAAAAACCTAATTTAGAAACTTTAAGTTTTGTTGATTTCTGAACTTTCCTCGATGGATCATGATCAACCCTTTATCAAATGATGAATGTTACTTCAAGATGTTGATGTTGACCAAAAATCAGGAGTTTTGACTGTAATTTGACCATGGTTGACTTTTAGGTCAAACTGGTCGACTGTTGACCATTTGAACTGTTGACTGAGCAATCTTGTGAATCAGAGTTTGAAACTTGGCATGAGGTTCCTTTGAAGCATATGATAGGCCATGGAGTCCACTTGAGGCATCAGAAGTTGATTTTACTTGGAGAGAAGCAAAACTTTAGTTGTGGGTTGTTTGTTTAGGAGAGTGTGCATTCAGTCAAGTCCCGAGCCTTTGATTTTCAAGTGAGCTTGAGTATAAAATGTCGTGGGAAAATTTTGGGGTATGACATCTATAGATCAAAATACCTTCAGATATTTACAACACATTTGAAATTGCTCTTCATGCCTGGTATATACAACACATTTGAAATTACTGACCTCTTGCCACCTTTTCTCATAATTAGAACGTCTCTAATACCTTTAGCTGCTAGAGTATTATTATTTGCGAATTTCACCATGTTTTTCATTGAGGGTTTTATGTTGACGAACCAATCTTTCCTTCCAGACATGTGTGACGAGCATCCTGAATCCAAGTACCATTGGTCCTTGAATTTATCTTCATTTCTTGTTGTGACCGTCAGCAACATCTCTTCTTCTTCATGTTTTGCAAATTTTGCATCACTTTTTTTATTCTTATACTTTTCTGGACAATCAGTAGAATATTGGCCGTACTTCTGACAGTTGAAACACTGTATGTGACTTTTTTCAGGCTTTCGATCACCACCTCTTCCTCTACATGCAGCACCACCTCTTTGGTTGCCTTGGTATAACGACTTTCTCTGATTCGACCAACTTTCTTCTTACTGATTTCGACCAGTCGAATTGTTGTAGCCACCTCTACCTTTATTTCCATTCCAACTTCCTTTGCCTTTCTTTTCTTTTGCTGATTGAGCCTGTAAATCCACATCGCTCTTCGAGTTGCTTGCAGCTCTTTCAGCCATTCTTTGTTCATGGGATTCCAACATCCCTTGAAGCTCTTCCTTTGTCAATTTCGACAAGTCTTTCAACTCTTCTAGGGCTACCATTTTGTGGTCGAACTTAGGACCCAATGACCTCAAGATCTTTGCAGCCACTGATCTTGATGTCAACACTTCTTCACATACCTTGATTTGATTCACTTGTTTCGTAACCCTAGTGAAGAAATCAATTATTCTTTCACTTTCTTCCATCTGAAGCAATTCACACGCTCTTTTGTGAGTTTGTAACCTCGCCTCTTTCACCTTTTCAGCACCACCAGAAGACTTTTTGAAAATCTTCCAAGCTTCTTTTTCAGATTCTACATCACTAACCTTTTCAAAATTATCTGGACTCAAACATTGATGAATTATAAAGAGAGCTTTATAATTCTTCTTCTTTAATTCTTTGTGTACAACTTCTTGTTCTTTCATCGCGTCTTTTGCAAGCGGTTCTAACCCTTCTTTCACAAGATTCCAAAGATCTTGACAACATAACACAAACTTCGTCTGTTTGCACCAATTCTCATAGTTATCTTCTTTTAGAATTGGAATACTCTCCGGAAAGTATCCATTCAGATGATTCATTGTCATCGCCATTCTGTTGCCTTGAATCGATTAACCGGAGCTCTAGATACTAAATGTTGGAATTAAACTCAAACCTTTGAGTGATTCTTTATCACTACACAATGACAATGAAGAAAACAAGAAAGAAAATTTGGGTTGCAAAGAATTAGGGTTTGCAAAATTTAAGGAAGAAGACAATGATTTTCTGTTGAGTTTCTCTCTGCCAACAAACTATTGAAACTTTCTTATTCATGTGCAACTGCAAATTCTGTAAATATAAGTTATATTCAAAATAAGGGTTACTCCCTCTATTTGTAGTTTTAAGTTTGCTTTATCCCTAAGTCAAATAAAGCCCAAAACTACAAAAGCCCAAAATACCTATTTTGGATCTAAATCGAATTTGTGTGTAGCAATCTGCTTACAACACTTCGATAACTACAAACACTTCGACACACATAGTTTCGACACAAAAGAATTACAATTTAACAAGGAGAAGTGAGGTCCAACTCCTTGTCATCCCTCTCATCATCTGACATGGTGAATTGGTTTATGAAACTGTTTTTGCAGAGAATGATGGAAGATGGAACGAAAGACAAAAGAATGACACAAAACATTACTTCAACGCTTAAATAAATGGAATAATTAGCCTTAAATGAATGAATATAAGAGGAACTGCAAAGGTATTTTTTTTTGTTTCCAATGCCTCTATCTTTTCATTTCATAAGATTCGTTGGATTTGAATTAGGATTTGTAGAAATTAAGTATGGACGAAGTAATTAATTGTTAAGTAATAATTAAAGATAATGAAGTAAGGTTTTTAATTTGATTTATTTAGGATAATGAAGTAATTATGGTTGTACTAAATTTTATTATATTAATAATAGATAGATATTAAATAATAGATACTTCAATATATCTCTTTCTCAGAGCTTGTTTGATAAGATCATAAAAAGAGCTTTTAGCTTTTAACTTTTAACTTTTCAGCTCATATAAATAAAAAAGTTCTGTTTGATAACTGTTTTTAGCTTTTAGCTTTTTTACTAACTTTTGTCTTTTTTTGAAAAACTATTTGAAATAGCTTTTGAGCTTGTAGCTTTTAGCTTGTGACATCTTCTTCAATTTATACCCTTATTATTTTAACAAAAATCAATTTTTACTCTTCAATATAGTATTAGTTTTTACCCTACGATATATACTATGATTTAATGTTTAATGTTTTTAATAACATCTAAATTATACAATAAATTTTGAAATAATGATATTTCTCAAGTTAGTGAAACGTAATCGAAGAATCAATGAGATTAAATGAGACGAAGAAAATTAAAAATTTTGTTGTATTTTTATGGTATGATATTAAATAATAAACTTATTTTTATCATTAATTTTGATTAATTTAACTTAATTCAAATTTCATATATTTCGTTAAATTTATTTATATAATTTATATCCAAATTTAAAATATTTTGATGTTTCTTAAATTTTTCACATATATTAAAATTGTTTTGTAAATCTGTATTAATATATTTATTTTTCAAATAATAATTAATTTTATAATATAATATGATGAGATAAATAAATCACAAATTTTTTAATAAAAATGTCATTTTCTGTCATCTTGTATTTATCAGTTAGTGTAACAACTAATTAATCAAACACTCAAATTAATTTATCAACTATCAATTATCAAATATAAACTACTAGTCATCAGCTATCAACTATCAGTTATCAACTCCCACCTAGTTTTTATCAAATAGAACTTTGCTATTGGGTGCAGTTACCATGAATAGATAAAAATCTATGCACCATGCATAGATTATTATGGACCCTTGGATTATTGGATTAAATTCTAGACATCAATTGTTATTACTCAATACTCACCACTCAATACTCAATACTGGATTAAAAATATAATTCAATGGCTTATGTAGACTTATGCATGGTGCATAAGTAAAATCCTTATGCATATTACCCAAAGCTTTGCTATTTATTTGTTGTAAGACTCTACATTGTCTACGTTGAAAATTTTGGGTGGAAAAAGAAAAGTGGTTTACGACACACATTTTACAAGTGAGACAATCTCCTCCTCTCATTTTCTTCTCTTTCTCTCTTAACTACTTCTCCTCACACAAAAAAACAACCTAATAAAATCCTTACTGTCTTGTCGTGTCTAGGTAACATGTCAAGGTCAAAGATATATCTTTTCGGTGACTCAATCACTGAGAAATCATTTGCTGTTGGTGGATGGGGTGCTTCTCTAGCCAACCATTTCTGTCGAACGGTAAGTTTCATTCTTTCTTCATTTCACCAACCAACCAATCATGTTTCCATGTCTTTTCATTTGTAATGGGTTTGATGATTTTAAGGTAAAGTTTGAAGCTTTTTGATAATGGGTTTGTGTAACAGGCAGATGTGGTGGTAAGAGGGTATACCGGATACAACACAAGGTGGGCACTGAAGGTGCTGGAAAGGGTTTTTCCTCCCTCACAGGAAACTGCTCCCGTTGCTTTGACTGTTCTCTTTGGGGCTAATGATTCTTGTCTTCCTTATAGATGTTCTGCTTTTCATCATGTGCCTCTTCTTGAATACAAGGGTAACCTTCGCTCCATTATCTCCTTCTTCAAGGTAAATAAATATTACTCACTTCGTCTCATAATAAGTGTCCCATTTGAGTTTTGCACGGTTTTTAAGAAAAGAAAATGATTGAATGTGTTGGTTTTATTGATAAAGTCAAGATCTGTTACATTGGTTTTCTAAAGAGACATTTATTTTGAGACATGAAAAAAGTGTAAATGAAACACTTATTATGAGACGGAGGGAGTAGTGATTTTTAAGTGCATTGTTTAGTATTAAGGAATCTGAAATTATTGTTAACAGATCTTGAAATATAAGTTTACACTTCAAAACTATCATCAGTATAGTATATTGTTTTATCCTTGTTTTTGCAAGTTAGTTTGATAAGTTGTAAGGTATGAAGCCATACACCTCTGGTAGTTGGGATGTAGCGGTGTCTAACACGCATCGGTTGGAAAATATAAAATAGTGTCGAAAAAGTCAAACAAGTATCCCTTAAAAATGTTTTTTTTTTCTTTGCTTCAATACTTTTTGAATCGGTGTCCGACACATTTATAAGAGTTAAAAATGTATTGAAACAACAATGTTATTAATAAAGAATTAAAAACATTAATTTTTTATTAGAATATTCTTAACTCTTTTAATTATAGAGGAATAAATGGAGTTCAAATACTATCTTATATGTAGTGGTGTCGGTGTCGGTGTCCTATGTTTGACATTATCGGTATCGTAGTGTATGTGTCGTGTCAGAATCCATGCATCATATGCTGTAAGTGATATCTGTTATTAGCATTCTGTTAGAAATGCAGTTAGTTAGCTGTAACTGTATCCTATTCAAAAGCTCATATATATAAAGAGCCTCATGTAATCACTCTAACAGTTAACAGAAAATACAATGAATGAGAAGCTTCTCACAAATGGCGAAGTTTCAATTCTAGTAAAAACTAATTCTGCATCGTAAATGGGTTGAGCTGTAATGTGATTAGTAGCACTTGTATGAACGATCCGAATCAACCGAATTGCATGGCTTTAGAATGATTGCTACAGAAGCTTAATATGTTTTTTTTGCCTAAGTACTGTAGTTGATGTATTCAAGTAATTTAATTTCCTTTGAATTTTAGAAGCGATGGCCGAAAACTCATGTTCTCCTCATAACCCCTCCTCCAATCGACGAAGATGCACGGCTTAGGTACTGTTATATTGGCTTTTTGTTCTTCATGCTGTCATTGATTTTGTAAGGTTTCCTTTATTTGTTCATACTCGAAGAATTTGTAACAATCTATTTCAGACACCCGTACGTGGAGAATCCAGAGGGTCTTCCTGAAAGAACAAATGAAGCTGCTGGTAAATATGCTAGAGCATGCATTGCTGTGGCCAATGAATGCCGTGTTCCCGTCATTGATCTCTGGACCAAAATTCAACAGTTCCCTAACTGGAGAAAAGATTATTTAAGGTTCTTGGATCATTATTTTTTACCTTTTTTTTTATATTTGATTGCAGCATTTCGACGGTGTCGTAAATCTGTCACTAAACAAAATTTACCATTTAATAGAAGAGTGTGATATGAATATACTAAGGTTTGTTAATTGAAATGCAGTGATGGTTTGCATCTCACTGAAGCTGGTAGTCAAATTGTTTTTGATGAAGTAATCAGAAAGCTAAGAGATGAAGGCTTGACTCCGGATACTATGCCGGTTGATCTCCCGTTTTTATCTGATATGGATACTAATGACCCCATGAAGTCGTTTGAGTAATGAAGTCTGTGTTTGGATTGATGGAGCAATATGAACTGAGATGAAATGAAATAATTCAAAGGGTACGAAACCCTTTTTCGATTGTTATTTTGTTATAACAATCTCCGATACTTTATATGTCCTGAATAGAACATTATGGCATAAGTTGATCAATGTTGTTGATCTCATTTAGTAAGATTTGACTACTGATCAATGTTGTTGATCTCATTTAGTAAGATTTGACTACTGTAATTGATTTGGATTGTTATTTTGTTATAACAATCTCTGATACTTTATATGTTATAACAATCTCCGATACTTTATATGTCCTAAATAAAACATTATACTTGGTAAGATTTGATTGTTGCTCTTGTTGTATTCTCTAATAGTTTATATGAAGAACTTATCTTTGCAAATGCTTTTTTTTGTATGAAAACCTTTGATATTGCGATTTCTTTTGTTTGGTCAAAATCGACGACTTGATGTTTGAGTTCAAAACAATTGGTTGAACTTGAAGGAGTTATGCAATAATCGATTTCAGATTTGAAATGTAGTTGTCCCGATCTTTTTTTTTTTAAAAAAGATTTATGCGTAGATGAAAGTTTGTTAACGTATGTTAAGTCAATGTCATGCAGTCCCAAATCATTTGGCTCGTCAGTGATGAACAACTTTAATATGAATTGAGTTTCAATATTAGCATCGGTATTTTTTTGGATTTGATTTTGTTTAGTTTAGATCTGAATATTTTTAAAGAAAAGTTGGGTAAAAATCATGAAAAATACAGAAAAAAAAGTTAAAAATTGACGAAGAGGAAAATAAACAATACAATATGAAGAAGAACAATCAAATCAATTTTTGAATTAAAATTCAATAAGCTATCTATAGATAATCGGTAATTAATCTGGACCGTTAAAATTCAATAATAATGTACCTATGGTTAATCGCCATCAGTATCAAAAGTTTTTATTGGTATAAACTGGAATATAATAGTAAAGCATAATAATAATAATACTTCTAACAATTAGCAGGTACAAAAGAAACCAGTTTTTTAGAATGTTGCAATGACTCATACACAACAGCTTGATAAACATTATCACCAGAACTGTCACCTGCGGAAAAGATGAGACGGTAGTTCTTTCCTGAGATAATTTGAACTTCGCTCTTGATCACGTTTTTGAGTTTTAGCTTCAACCCAGTTAACTTGTTGTACTCTGTAATAGCAAAATTGGCGATATCGATTATTTGTGGGTCTTTGATTGGACTCTGATCACTACGTTCTATGCACGCAATTGCAGAGACTATCAGAACAATAAAGAGGAGAAAAAACAATTGGAATTTCATGATGATGATGATGATGATGATGTGTAGTAATAGTAACTATTTTCTTTTTCAAACTTTACAATTTCAATTGATGTTGTTGGGTTAGCCTTTGCAAGTTAGGTTCTTTTATATATATATGTGATGAAATTTCTTTGATCATGAATTTATTTAGTAATTAATTGACAAATCAAATTAAAGTCAATAATTTCATTATAGTTTATATATGGAAATGAATCAAATCTATTTATAGCATTTATAAAATATATTTTAAGTTTTTATATAAAAACATATTTTAATTAATTGACAAGTCAAATTAAAGTCAATAACTTCATTCTAGTTTATATATGGAAATAAATCAAATCTATTTATAGCATTTATAAAATATATTTTAAGTTTTTATAAAAAAATTATATTTTAATATCATATTTTAAGTTTGTAATTTTTATAATATATTTTAAGATTTCATGCGACTTTTGCTAAAAATCTATTGGGCCTCTTCTATACTTTTTTAAAACAAATTTATAAAACATTATAAAATAATTTTACATATTTGTTCAATAAAAAAAATCATCAATCTTTTATGCCGTCAATCTTTTGTATATGGAAATAAATCAAATCTATTTATAGTATTTATAAAATATATTTTAAATTTTTATAAAAAAAACATATCATATCATACTAAATTATAATCCTATAACTTCTTCCCATCAAAATTTTCCGCCAAATCTTTTTCATCAAATAATAGAATAAAAAATTAATAATAATTAACTAATTACTATAAACTACCCACTTATAAAAAATTAATAATAATTAATTAATTACTATAAACTTTTCACTTCTTCAATTAATTAATTAACTAATTACCTTTTCTTCTAATTATTTATTAATTCCTTAATAACTAAAAAATAAAAAATTGTAAAACAACTAACCTGACCACGTTCTTAATTAACTAACGACTAATTAATTTTTGTAATTGTTCCAATATATTTATTATTTGTTTTATTTAATCATCATCATACTAAATTATAATCATCATACAAGAGCTCGTTTGGCCCGGCTTTTTTAAGTCTTAAAAGTTACTTTAAAGTTAAAGTTAAAAATAAGAGCTTTTAAAATTAAGTTAAAGTTGTTTGGTTATGATTATTTTTTAAACTTTAGAATTATTTTTAATTTTATTTTTTTCATTAAAGTTATATATATATATATATATATATATATATATATATATATATATATATATATATATATATATATATATATATATAATGCGTATTAATTATTATATATATATATATATATATATATATATAAATAATGCGTATTGATTAATTGTTGTATTAACATCTATAATATAGTGTATAGTTTAATAATATTATTATTGAAAATCATTATATAGTAAAATAAGATATAATATACAAAACGAATAAAAAGTTGGACAAAACTAGTATCTACAAAAATGATGATGTAAACAGAAGAAGAAAAAAATAAAATAAAACATAACTCTAGATGTTATGAACCGTAGAAAAAATTGAAAAATTGTCGTTTACTGCACTAGCGCAATTTTTTTTAAAAAAAATGCTTTCGTTGAGATTCGAACCGCGACCACATGTTTTAAGCTCTGAAAAAGTTGATTTCAACGCCTTTTTTACAAGCTCCTTTTATTTAATTTTTTGCCTTGAAAAAAAAGCTACTTTTTTTCATAAGAGCTTTATAAAAAATGTGTTTGGCCCTCCATCTCCTTATAAGGAGAAGAAAAGTAGATAAAAAGTTGGGCCAAACACTACCTAAATTATAATCCTATAACTTCTTCCCATCAAAATTTCCCGCAAAATCTTTTTTATCAAATAATATAATAAAAAATTAATAATAATTAACTAATTACTATAAACTACCCACTTATAAAAAATTAATAATAATTAATTAATTACTATAAACTATTCACTTCTTCAATTAATTAATTAATTAATTACCTTTTCTTCTAATTATTTATTAATTCCTTAATAACTAAAAAATAAAAAATTGTAAAACAACTAACCTGACCACGTTCTTAATTAACTAACGACTAATTAATTTTTGTAATTGTTCCAATATATAGTTTTTCTTACAATTATTCATTAATAACTAAAACTAAAAAAAATACAAAAATAAAAAATTAGCCACGTTTTAATTAATTCATGCCTACATAAGTGGTTTTGTTTTTATAACTTCTCATTTTCATTTTTTAAAAAACCTCTAGCCACTAGCCCACTACCTCATGTAAGGTAGTGGTTAGTTTTTATTTTTTAACTTATCGAGCATATTTAAAGAAACAATAACTCATTATATAATTTTTATTTTCTCTTTCATGTAGTGTTTTTGAAGTTTGCTCTCCTTCACCCTTATCTTTATGAATTTATTTGTTTTTTACTTATTTTGTTTAACTTTTTTTATTCATTTTGTGCAGATAATATATCGTTGAAAAGTATGATACATTGCTGAAAAGTATGGTACATATTTAGTAATTATTATACTTTTTTATTTTAGATTTGTTTCAATATTCTTTTTAAGATGATTTCGATTGGATATGGTTTTTGATTTTTTTTGTCAATAACATTGATTGCTAAAATCCATGTTAATATGAATTGTTGGTGGTAATTTACGTGTGCTTAACCTATAAGAGATTTGTTATTAATTATGCAATTTTTGTTATAATAATATATAAATATGAATGTTTAATGGGAAACCGTTGCTAAAATTCATGTTAATATGAATTGTTGGTGGTAATTTAGGTGCTTTTGATATCAAAATTTTCTTTTTATGTTTATCTCAATCACATTACAAGTTATCACATTTTAACTATCTGGCATTAACGTTTTTATTTGTGGTTTTTTTTTTTCATTAGTCATTACTAACACAAATTAAAACTACAATTCTTATTTTATTTATTATTGATGAAAATCATACAACAACCTCCTCCATTTGTTATCTCTTTCTCTAGATACTTTTCTCCCTCTCTATTTGTATTGCAAAATATTTTTCTTTCTGCCTCTCTAAAAAGGTTAAAGTTTTAATTAACTAAAAATATTCAATAACTAATTTAAAAATGTAAATAAAAAATAAATATCACTAATTAATATTTAATAAATAATAATAAGATTAAAAAACTCATTCATTCACTTACCACTTTTCTCTTTAACTTCTCTCCTATTTATTTCTATTATATTAGTAATTCTTTTAACTTCCTTTCTCTCATGTCTCAACTATTTACACATTTTTAAAACAACATCTCATTTTCTTTTTGAAAATGGAACTGGCATCATCAAACTCCCACAGACAAGTTCTTTCGACATCAATTGAAAGTTGGGATGTATGTGATGGTAGTTGCAGGGTGCTTTTTATATGCAGCCAGAGAGCCTTTTTGTCCGAGAAGCTATAATGGGGTCCACAGTTGAATAGAGATATTGTATTTAAAATTGACATCTCCTACTTAGGATCACTCAAAAGCATATTTGTATTTATATGTTCATTTCTTTATTATGTGGGAAATTCATTAATAAAGTGCCTCATGCCATGAATTTTTTGCATGTATTATTATTATTATTATTATTATTATTATTATTATTATTATTATTATTATTATTATTATTATTATTTTATATTATTTGTTTCCGTTTTTCATACTTTTAATTTCTTTAAATTTTTTGTGTATGCCATGAATTTTTTTTATGTGTATAAGCATATCATGGATGGAAAATTGCACATTAAATTAAGACATTTTTCTTTATGTCTCTAAATTTTCTATTTTGTTAATTAATTATATTGTTATATATTTTTTTCTTTTAGTTCACATGTAAATAGTAGAATCAAGTGGCGCAAAATAAGTTATTATTTAATTCATCTTTTTTCTACTAACAACCATCTCTAACTCTATAAATCAATTGACATGTTTTTAGACAATTTATTAATAATAATTAAGAAGTAATTTAATACATATATAATGATAATTCAATAATATATGTCCGTGCATCGCACGGGTAGACGGCTAGTTAAATTATAATCTTAGAAATTCTTCCCACCAAAATTTCCCGCCAAACTCTATAATAAATAATAAATAAATAAAATAGAAAAAAGTAAATAATTCTTCTTTTGTTAACTAACTAACCCCATCATACCATGTTTTAGAAATCCACTCATTCAATTAACTATTCAAGTTCACTCTTTTTAATAACCCCACTAAGCCATTATCTCATAAAACCTCCATCCATATTTATAGCAACTTCATTTTTCTAACTTGCTTCTCTTTTCATTCCCTATATATATTCTCTTTATTATTCTCTTTTGTATATAAGAGCTTTTGTTTGTATGTTTCTCTTTTGCATTTTATCTAAATTCTACATCTTCTTCTTTATGAATTTTTATATTTTTTAAATATATTTTTTATTCTTTGTCGTTTTTATTATTTACTTTCTCCTTATTATACAATGTTATATTATACAATGTTATATGGGTCATTTTTTATCTGTTATTTTTTATTATTTACTTTTTCTTTATTATACAATGTTATATCTTTTTTGTTTTTTCTAATTTTATTGATGTTGAGTAATTGTGATTTTTGTTATAGGTGAAACATTTGGAAGTTTACACAATACATGGAGAGAATTTTCATTTATTGATTTTACTATTCTTAATTTCTTCTAATTGCTAATGTTATACCGTTTTATTTTTAATTTTGTTGACGTTTGTTGAAAAATTGCAAAATTACATGTACAAATTTGAAAGCATCACAAAATGTATGCACAAGATTTATAATTTTTTTGTAATTTTTATCATTCTTAATTTTTTGGTTTAATTGCAATTTTGGTCCCTCTATTATTCATTTTTTTGGATTTTGGTCCCTCTATTTTAAAATCCGAAAATTTAGTCCCTTTATTTTAGTTTTTTGAGGATTTTGGTCCCCTAACAAATTCGAAGGCAATTTTTAATGAAATGAAACTCACATTGATGACATGTTCAACATAAATCTTAAATAAAATTAATTTTCTTGAACATTTCAATGCTGAACTGACACTGACACATCATCAATGTGAGCGTCATTTTATTTTAAATTGCCTTCGAATTTGCAGGGGGACCAAAATCCTAAAAAAACTAAAATATAGGGACTAAAATTTCGGATTTTAAAATAGGGGGACCAAAATCCAAAAAACTAGATAATAGAGGGACCAAAATTGCAATTAAGCCTAATTTTTTTTATTATTTAACGTTATAGAGTCTTTTTGGTAAAAATAGCGGTTGACTGATAAGCTAGCTGATAGCTTATAGCTTATGACTGATGGCTGATGATTGATGACTTATAGCTTATAGCGGATGGTTGAGACTGATAGCTTATAAGTTCATTGAAGTGTTTGGTAAAATTAACGGTTCAATTAACTTATAAATGTAAAATGACATAAAAAATATTTAATATATAATTATTTTATTTTAAATTAAAATAAATTATAAGGGTTAAAAATGGATTTTAATTGAAATAATAAGGCTAAAAAAGGAAGAAAAAGTAATAAGCTATAAAACATAAGCTAAAACGCTATTTGAAATAGCGTCTGAAAAATAAGCTATAAGCTAGTAAAATAAGCTATAAGCTCGTGATAAAAAGACCGTTACCAAACGGGTCTAAATTATCATATGAGCTTATAAGACATAAGACATAAGCTATAAGCTCAAAAATATGTCTTACCAAACAGAGCCATAGTGTTTTACTTTCTTTTTTTTAATTCTATTTATTTTTATTAATTCTTTAAAAAAAATTTAAATACCTTGAAACATCACAAAATTTAGTTTTTAAAAATTTGTTGAAAAGTGATATTGGAACAAATTATACGTTCTAAAATAGTTGTGTTTAGCTTTTATTATTCATATTTTATTCTTAATAGATATTAATTTTATGATTTTAAATATAAATAAAATTTGATAAATCCTTACACAATAATTCTAATAAAGAAATTGATGTCTCAATAAATTTTTGCATGACCTTGAGATAGCTCATGAAATTTAACTCATATCTAGATGCTGAGTAAATTAAAGGTTACAAACTAATTTTATACCTAGATGTTGGGTAAATTAAAGGTTAGAAACTAATTCTATACCTAAATCAATGGGAGCTCCACTGATCAAGTGGTGATATTTAAAGGGTGAAAAACAAGGGAGTTTTCAACACACGATCTTGGAGGGACGGTTCAAACAACCACAAGAAAGTGCAAATGATATGTGGAACAAGACAAACCAAGAGATTAGAAAAGTAGCTAAAAAGGCACGGGACGAATCAAGAGATTTTGGACCTAGAGATAAAGAATCATGGTGGTGGAATGAAAGTGTTTAGAGTAAATTCAGTGTAAAAATGAATGTTTTAAAGAATGGTCGAAGTATAAAAGTTAGGCATGGTAATGAGACGGGGAGAGAGGATTTTACCTTTCCTGTATCCAAATATGATCCCCCGAACAATTTTATTTCTCGCCATGATCCCTGACAGGGATGAAGAATTAAAAACGAAACCCGTCCCAAACATGTTAAATTTGGGTTAGGGGTATCCCCATCCCGCCACCATCCATATAGTGAAATCCATTTTTTCAAATAGAAATATTCATTTTTCCCACCATCAAATTATATTACAAATAACAAAATAAAATAATCTCAAAAGATATCATATATATATATATATATATATATATATATATATATATATATACACACGTTTCAAATATTCAAATAATAAAATACAAATCAAAATATCAAAGCATTGACCAAATATTAAATATTCCAAATTATTCAAACTAAATAATAAAGTACACATAAGATAAATAGAGCGGATTCGAGAGCGGGTACTAGTATCCCCATTACTTGACCTGTTCCCATATTTTGTAATCAGAGAAAACTCAAATCCAGTCAAAGCGTATTTTCCCGGGGCGGGTTCAAGCGGGTCTCTAAGGGTCTTATCAAGTTGCCATGCTTAGTAAAAATGTCAAAAGTTGGGTAAAATATAAGAAAGATACGAAATAGACGAAAACGGTGGTGAGCCAAGCTAGAACTCAAGTATTTAAAAATTTATACCAATATTTATAAACCAACAAGGGAGCAAATTTTATATATAGGGTTGGTTGCTAAAGGAAGTGAAATAAAGATAAGAAATTTAGATCAATTGAAATGCGTTAAAGATGAAGAAGTCAAAATCTTAGTATAGAAAATTGATATAAAGGATAGATGGAAGACATACTTCTTCAACTTATCTAATGAAGGATATTATATCTCACCATACTATAACACACTCGACATTAGAGAATAAGATCAAAACTATAATTACTACGGCCAAATATATTCATATATAAAAAGTAAAAGAAGCTTTGAAAAACATGTACATTGAAGTGTTGAAAATTTTAGGAGATGGGGGTATTGAGTGACTTACCAAACTCTTTAATAAAATTACAAGGTCAAAGAAAATGTTAGATGAATGGAGAAGAATCACTTTAGTTTCAATCTATAAGAACAAGGAGGTTAACAAAATTGTGAAAATTATAGGGGGATTAAAATTATGAGTCACACCATGACGTTATGGGAAAGAGTGATTGAATGGAGACTAAGAAAAGAGACTTACGTTACTAGAAATCAATTTGATTTTATGCCTGAGAGGTGGACTTCGAAAGCGACCTATCTACTACGACGTGTGATGGAGCAGTATTGGATGATCCGTCAATACTTGCTCTTGATTTTCACTGACTTGGAAAAGGCGTATGATAGAGTTCCTAAATATATTTTGTGGGAAACCCTATAGAATAAAGGGCTTAGGGTTGCATATATTTGAGTTATCCAAGATGTGTATGAAGGGGTATTGACTAATGCGCGGACACAAGATGGAGAGACATGTGATTTTACCATTAAAATAGGATTGCACCAAGGTTCAACCCTAAGCTCATATGTTTTACTTTAATTTTGGATGTACTCATAGAAGAGATCCAAGAGCTGGCCCAACTTGGAGAGTTGAATGAGGATTTCAATGAGAGGTTGAAGACTTAGAGAAAAGCCTTAGAAACACATGACTTTATCCTAACTAGAAGTAAGATGAATTATATGGATGTAAGTTCAGCAAAAGGATAAGAATTTCTAACCCAGAGGTGAAAGACAAATCACATGGTTTAAATATCTGGTGGATGTCCTGACCAAACTTCTTCAAGTGTCTTCATATCTAACGCTGTCGAAGGACATCTGCTTATTAGATATGTTGTTGACGAAACGGCCTCAGCCCAAAATACCTTCTTTAATCCAGCACTGGTCAGCATGCATCTGACTCTCTCCAAAATTGTAATATCCCATATTGTTTAAGAATGTATACTTATACACTATGAAGGACTGAGAGAAATTTTTAGAATCAAAGGGAAATTGTTAGATTGGAACTACATGGAAAACCGGTAACTTTCACATAGTTGAGGGGCAATATGGTCATTGATCATGGCATGAACCACTTAAGGACTTGTTTGGATACAAACCTCATTCTTATGTGATGCAAAATCAGAATTTGGAAGAGAGAAAGGAAGAGGAAACGAGAAACTTGGAGAAGAGGAGAGAAGCTCATCATCTTCATCAAGCTCTTGCATGTGTGGGAAGCTTTAACAACTAAGGAGGAAGAACCATGATCATGTGGAAGAATCATCTTCTTCATCCTTCCAAACTCAGAATCAGCATCATCATCATCTCCATTATTCTACCATGCAAACCAGAATCTCCATGGCATGAGGTGAGTTCCATTAGATAGAACTTGGGTAGGTAGTTTGGGAATGTATGCATGTTGAGTTTTGGGTTGAGTTTGATGCTTTGCATGCTTGATCAATTGATGAAAATGTGTTCTCATTATGATAATAAATGTATTGGATCGTTATTACATGTTTGAGTTTGAATTAGGATTGATAGAGATGCAAAAATGAAGGTTAGAACCCTAAAATCCGTGTTCTGCACTGTCAGGTTCACTATAGCGAACTCTGTGTTCGCTGCAGCGAATGTCTGCAGACTGCATAATTGTGTTTTCACTAAAACGGCCATAACTTGAGTTCTACAACTCGAAACGGAGCGCCGTCTGAAGCGTTGAAAAGGTTTTTCAGTGTTCTATGTGTTATTGCTTAGATAACATGCTTTTGATACAGATATAAATTATGGCACATGATTAGGTGTTGCTTGGTTTTAGAATAAGCACAAATTAGCCTTGAGTTCATGTCAATAAGATGTCATCCTTGTGTTGAACTTAGACCGGGGTGTTACCTTAACTATTAGAATGTATAATATCATCCTAAATTGAGCATTGAACCCTTGGTCTTGTTTTAGGGAGTTTAAACGAACTATATAAATTCTGGTTTTTCCTTGAGTTGAGAACTTCGCTGTAGCGAACTTTGTTTCGCTGTAGCGAATTGAGTAGCGAATAAGTCTGAGAGTTGACTTGATTTATTTGCTGGAGCTCGCTACCGTTTGCTGTAGCGAATCAGGGCTTCGCTGGCAGCTCGCGTAGCGAACTAGCCTGATGCATAATTTATACTTTTCCCTCTTGAGTGCAGTTTCGTTCCAAATTAGGAACCGAAAGCCTCTTGTTTTGGATTGAGAATTATCATGGAATTGTTTGAGTAAATATGTGTTTCTATGATGATTAAATGCATTATTACACTATGGTTATGACATTGGTATGCATGTTTGATGAGTTATAAATCACATGTAATGTTATGTATAATAATGCATTGTTTCCCGTTTGTTCTGGTTGAACATTCGGAGTTGTTTGATTGTATGGCTCTATGAGCATGGTTGTTATGTATGCTTGAATCGGAGTAAGCTTAAGCTACTAGGTGGTAAGGCCTGTTTATGGACTTAGTTCCATCATTTACCATTGCGATGTGCTGGTGAGGGTCTTGAATGGCGTTTCCCACCTTGATGTAACACATCGGCATGCTCGGTATGTATTTGTGCACCTGAGCTACCATTGCGATATGCTGGTGAGGGTCTTGAATGGCGTTTCCCACCTTTATGTAACATATAGGCGTGCTTGGTAGGGTGGGGTCGTGATGCCATGTAGGCTACATCACTTCGGACTCACCTCTAGTGGTGCCACGTAGGCAATGCCACTAGGCTTTCGCCCGGTGGGCTTGTACTGTCTCGTAGACGTTTTCGCATCTGTATAACCACCTGCGTATATACATGATTGATGAGGTAGTGACGCCATTTAGGAAGTCATTGCAGTAACTCATCACAGATGAGATTGTGTAGCCAAGTAGGCCTAAATCACATGGGATTCATCTGACTTATTGTGCGGTGGGCTTATGCGAGTCTCTTGACGCGATGTACAGGAGTGACTCACCGAGGGTGTGTTTTGGCAGCCTAGGTAGACGAGCAGGATTTACTCCTGGATTCCTCGTACATGGGTACGGGTCTGCATACTTGCTTGTGATGGCGATGAGCCGATTGTTGTTTGTTGTTATTGCCTCATTGGATGGTTATGGGACTTCCAATGGTGGTGTACCCTTGTTGTGTATTTGTACCAGACCGTGAGGAAAACCCTGGATCCACGGCGGATCCATTTGATTGCATGCACCTTGTAGAACTGAGCGAACCCATAAGATAGGGGAACTCACTGAGATTTAGTAATCTCACCCCAATACTCTTAATATTTTCAGGAACAGGTTAGAAGTAGACGGATTGCTTAATGGATTTCTTTGAAGACTATGGACAAGCAATTGGCAGGAAGACCTCGTCAGACGTTATCTTTCTGCTGTGCACTGTTGAAGACAAGCCGATCATATACGTTTTCAGTTGGACATTTGAATTATATATGATTTTAATTTCTTGTCTTTACCGCTTATGTATGTTTCTTGTACCATTTATAGCATCACTACATATTATTCTAGACATATATGTACGGGGTGTTACAGTATGTATCATAGCAGGTCGATTCTTGTCCCTGCCATGAGACATCACTAGCAATTCTCTTCTCCGTCATATGTGTGTGTTGCTAGCCAGATTTCTACTATCGTAGTATTCTGACGTTGAGCCTGGCCAGCTCACTGACTGTATATGCGATAGATAAGATCGTGGTGGAGCCACAACGAGGACACGTAAGATCTGAAACGACTCGATCTGAAGTGGTAGAAGCCAGTTAAGAAAATGGATATGTTGGGATGATCAGCTATAAGAGGAGTGTTGGTCGAGGAATCGTGGACAACCCAAATATCATAGGAGGTTTTGAGACAACTAGAAGTTTCAAAGATTTCTATTGGACGGAGTAGACTTTCTCTGGATTCTTGTAGTAGTGGAGGAAATCCACGAAGCACCTGAGTAGGAATGGAGTAAGGGAATTCTGTGATAAAGCACAACTTGTGGCAGTTAAGGAATTCGTTGCTCGATCATGGTGTTAGTAGCATACATGGATGGAGAAACGGTTGAATGGAAGACTTCTGGGAGATTGGACAAACATATTAGATCTTTTAGTTACTCTGGCCTAGGCAATACTTGGATGGATAGGGTGCTACATTCCGAGTCGTTCTGGTGTACCCCAAGTAGTAGGTAGTTACCTAGTGAAGGACTGATCGAACAAGTGAAAGTGGTGACCTCCAATTTGTCAAATTCCTGGACATCTGTTCTGGTGGAAGGAACTAATGCATCTCCATGCTCATTCTAAAATGCATGAGTCCTAGAACTACGCTAGGCGGCGGTTGATTGAGTGGATATGCAGAGTGCAGAAATCCATGTTCCATACTAGTCGTGATTCATCTAATCCCGAGTGAAGCCGTAGAACTATGCTAGGTGTTGGGTATTTAGGTGGATTGAACTAGTGGTTATCTGCAACATCGGCGGGTTGACCGCATCATGTGGTTGTCGTTGTAGCCATGATATTCTTATATGGTGGAAGTTATCTTTGTGGATTCTCTCGTGTATGTCGTGTGTGACTGAGTGCACACCTGGCATGTAACTCGAACTGAATTCTTATTAAGTCAGATCTAGCTTGTTGCATTCAGAGGAAGTTAACACTGGGCGTGTGACACTCTTAAGTTTCAGCATCCTAAGGAGTGTGACTGGAAGGATTTGAGGAGCAATGACCCCAGTGGGAGACCTGTCTAGTTATTGTTAGTCAAGGCAATAGGATACGAGTGGAGATCGTTATACGCTACTGGGTAAATTACTTGAATGCATGGTCTCGGAGTAGGACCACCATGTTAGTACTACCAAACAGATATGACGCCACAGTGTTGCTGTCGTGCGTAAGATGTGTGAGTCATCTTTTCCGACAAATATGAGACCTTGTTGATCTGGAACTCGAGGTAGGATCCTGATTTGGTACTCATGAGACACGAACCCGAAATTCTCATAAGGTAGGTGGGATAAGGATCCATATGTCGCCTTTGATGATTGAGGATCATGCGAGCGGGTGACAATGAGATGGATTAGATTCTAACGCTACACTTATGAGGATACCTTGGATGGTCGTGGTCGCGTGAGAATTTTATGTTTCTACATTGTGGATGTTTCTTAATCTGTCAGATAAGTGAACCTTTGCGCGTGAGTGTCTGAGATTTGAGATATCTGTGAACAATGTATCTTGGACAACACAATGCATGGCTATTCTCTAACCTTGGTGAACAGTGTTGGAGTGGATGAAATGTGTCTGGATTTGCTCAATATGGGATATACCTAGAGGAGTATTGTTAGATCCTCAGTAACGTAAACAATGTGGGACTTGGAAAAGTAGAGGCACATTGGTTTTGGGAGTGTCGTGGAACTTAAAAGGGAGATGTCCAAGGCACGAAGTATGATCTCTTGTTGTGTGACTACACCACAACAGTTAGAAATGTTGCATTGGAGAACGCAACCGAAGAAGTCAGCTTTGTGTCAGATTCAGAGACGAAAGGCATTAGATGACTTTGTGATTGAAGTGCGGCCGAGAAAGGATTATTACATCAGTCAAGTCATGTGAGTTATTAGAAGTATAGTCACCCCAACAGTATGAAGTCGTATGGTTGGGAAGAGTTATGGTGGCAGTTGTAGGATGTGGAATCGGTAAGATAAGGCAAACTCATACTCAGAGAAAGTATTTGGCTTTGGGGGTCCTTGAACCAAAGCATGTGGGCCAAGTTGTGTTCGAGTGAACCTATTCCAGAATGATGGAAGAGTTAGTGACTTGATTTTTGGGCATTACTCAACCTCGAGGAGAAGTGGAGCGATGAGTGTGTTTAAGGTTCTGGCACGTGTTATATTCAGACGAATGCCGAGAAGGAACTGTTACTACTAAGACTAAGTACGGTGTAGTGATGGAACTAAGTGAACCATGAACGAAGTGTGATTCAGAGGATTCCAAGGAGTGTGTGACTGGTAGAGATCAGAGTAGCGCAACGGATAAGCAGAATCAGATAAGTATGTAGTGGGTATGGATGGACTACTTATAAGATTTTGTATTGGAATAGAGATATCTTCCTAAGAGAAATCTCTAGAGCAATGTTTCATTTGTTTCCGTCTCTCGGTGATCCACCATAATCTCGAGTGGTAATGTTGATGGAACGGCTTAAGGGAGGCTTAATGATTGATGTGTGATCAGATGTTCCCTGGTCAACGATCGAGCTTGTGAGTATAGTGACCATTGGAATGATGAAGTCAGGTAAAGGATGTTGCTTGACAAATACTTATCGAGGATATGTCTTGTGCACTTAGGAGCGTGCGTGAAAACTTGGGAAATGATTGTAGGACCGTTGTTAGAGTTCACCCTTTGTCGATAGAACTTTGTGTGAAGTTATTGGATACCAAGACTATCGTTGCAGAATTTCACACCTGCGGCTCGCAGTGCCAGATACTTTGTCTAAGACTGAAAGAATGATGGAAGTAAGAGTTTTGTTATACGAAGACAGTAGACTTGGAGCAAGTCAATTTGAGCATCTGAGAATCAAATTCAGGACCGGGAAATTCAACAAGCATCAGCATGACACCTTATGGATTCGTGTGGAAGTGAATCTAAAATGTCGTCATTAGAAAGAGACGATGTTGTAGGAATGTATGGACTTGAGATAATGAATGAAGCTAAGGAAAAAAAGTGGAAAGTTTGTGGCTTAAGTTGAGTAGGGTTGGGATTAGCAGACATTTCAGATGAGAATTGTCCAACCAGAGTAGATTTCTCGAAATTTTGAAGCTATGAAGACTCCGGGCGAAGAAGTAAGGTTGTGAACCTTGGAAGGATCGTTACGAAGTATGTTGATGCGGAGTATCAGAAGAGATATGTTGTGTGTGGACTATGGTCCCAGTCAAGAGTGTTTGGACACAGGTGTATATATGAGCTGTGTTTCTTGGATGGAACGACTTTCAATGGAATTCGTGAGGTTTATCCAAGGGAGGAACGTAAGGAACATTCATCCCCTCATTGGAAGAAGATGTGAGAAGCTTGTTTCCTAGTGATTGGAAAGAATTCGAGGGCGAATTCTATTTAAGGGGGGGAGAATGTAATATCCCATATTGTTTAAGAATGTATACTTATACACTATGAAGGACTGATAGAAATTTTTAGAATCAAAGGGAAATGGTTAGATTGGAACTACATGGCAAACCGATAACTTTCACATAGTTGAGGGGCAATATGGTCATTGATCATGGCATGAACCACTTAAGGGCTTGTTTGGATACAAACCTCATTCTTATGTGATGCAAAATCAGAATTTGGAAGAGAGAAAGGAAGAGGAAACGTGAAACTTGGAGAAGAGGAGAGAAGCTCATCATCTTCATCAAGCTCTTGCATGTGTGGGAAGCTTTAACAACTATGGAGGAAGAACCATGATCAAGTGGTAGAATCATCTTCTTCATCCTTCCAAACTCAGAATCAACATCATCATCATATCCATTATTCTACCATGAAAACCAGAATCTCCATGGCATGAGGTGAGTTCCATTAGATAGAACTTGGGTAGGTAGTTTGGGAATGTATGCATGTTGGGTTTTGGGTTGAGTTTGATGCTTTGCATGCTTGATTAATTGATGAAAATGTGTTCTCATTATGATAATAAATGTATTGGATCGTTATTACATGTTTGAGTTTGAATTAGGATTGATTTAGATGAAAAAATGGAGGTTAGAACCTTAAAATCCGTGTTCTGCACTGTCAGGTTCGCTACAGCGAACTCTGTGTTCGCTGCAGCGAGTGTCTGCAGACTGCATAATTGTGTTTTCACTAAAACGGCCATAACTTGAGTTCTACAACTCGAAACGGAGCGCCGTCAGAAGTGTTGGAAAGGTTTTTCAGTGTTCTATGTGTTATTGCTTAGATAACATGCTTTTGATGCAAATATAAATTATGGCACATGATTAGGTGTTGCTTGGTTTTGGAATAAGCACAAATTAGCCTTGAGTTCATGTCAATAAGATGTCATCCTTGTGTTGAACTTAGACCGGGATGTTACCTTAACTATTAGAATGTATAATATCATCATAAACTGAGCATTGAACCCTTGGTCGTGTTTTAGGAGTTTAGACGAACTATAGAAATTCTGGTTTTTCCTTGAGTTGAGAACTTCGCTGTAGCGAACTTTGTTTCGCTGTAGCGAACTGAGTAGCGAATAAGTCTGGGAGTTGACTTGATTTATTCACTGGAGCTCGCTACCGTTCACTGTAGCGAATCGGGGCTTCGCTGGCAGCTCGTGTAGCGAACTAGCCTGATGCATAATTTATACTTTTCCCTCTTGAGTGCAGTTTTGTTCCAAATTAGGAACCGAAAGCCTCTTGTTTTGGATTGAGAATTATCATGGAATTGTTTGAGTAAATATGTGTTTCTATGATGATTAAATGCATTATTACACTATGGTTATGACATTGGTATGCATGTTTGATGAGTTATAAATCACATGTAATGTTATGTATAATAATGCATTGTTTCCCGTTTGTTCCGGTTGAACATTCAGAGTTGTTTGATTGTATGGCTCTATGAGCATGGTTGTTATGTATGCTTGAATCGGAGTAAGCTTAAGCTACTAGGTGGTAAGGCCTGTTTATGGACTTAGTTCCATCATTTACCGTTGTGATGTGCTGGTGAGGATCTTGAATGGCGTTTCCCACCTTGATGTAACACATCGGCGTGCTCGGTATGTATTTGTGCACCTGAGCTACCATTGCGATATGCTGATGAGGGTCATAAATGGCGTTTCCCACCTTGATGTAACATATCGGCGTGCTTGGTAGGGTGGGGTCGTGATGCCATTTAGGCTACATCACTTCGGACTCACCTCTAGTGGTGCCACGTAGGCACTGCCACTAGGCTTTCGCCTGGTGGGCTTGTACTGTCTTGTAGACATTTTCGCATCTGTATAACCACCTGCGTATATACATGATTGATGAGGTAGTGACGCCATTTAGGAAGTTATTGCGGTAACTTATCACAGATGAGATTGTGTAGCCAAGTAGGCCTAAATCACATGGGATTCATCTGACTCATTGTGCGGTGGGCTTATGCGAGTCTCTTGATGCGATGTACAGGAGTGACTCACCGAGGGTGTGTTTTGGCAGCCTAGGTAGACGAGCGGGATTTACTCCTGGATTCCTCATACATGGGTACGGGTCTGCATACTTGCTTGTGATGGCGATGAGCCGATTGTTGTTTGTTATTATTGCCTCATTGGATGGTTATGGGACTTCCAATGGTGGTGTACCCTTGTTGTGTATTTGTACCAGACCGTGAGGAAAACCCTGGATCCACGACGGATCCGTTTGATTGCATGCACCTTGTAGAACTGAGCGAACCCATAAGATAGGGGAACTCACTGAGATTTAGTAATCTCACCCTAATACTCTTAATATTTTCAGGAACAGGTTAGAAGTAGACGGATTGTTTAATGGATTTCTTTGAAGACTATGGACAAGCAATTGGCAGGAAGACCTCGTCAGACGTTATCTTTCCGCTGTGCACTGTTGAAGACAAGCCGATCATATACGTTTTCAGTTGGACATTTGAATTATATATGATTTTAATTTCTTGTCTTTACCGCTTTGTCATACCCCAAAATTTGCCCGATCAGATCTATATCTTTTAATTCATCAAGGGTCAAAATTAAGAGTCATGGGGTTTGACATTCCTATTGTCAAACCCGCCCTCTTATAAAATATCCTGAGAATGAAACGAGGTGCGATTAACAGGTGTTTCAAGGGTTTCATCATTTGTTAATATTATTTTCCTTTTACTAACAATTGCATTATTTTGGATTATTATTAGTAATTTTGATTACTTCTAACTGTTAGTATTTAATATTATTAATTTTATTATTAATATTAATATTAATATTAGGTGATATAATTATTAATATTATCTAAGGTTATTATTATAGAATTTGTATATATTAACTATTACTATTATTAGTTTTATTATTAGTTAGTATTAATTTTTATTAGGATTATTAACTATTATTAGAATTAGTTTTAAGATTATTAGGTTTAGTTTTAGTAGGCCCATTAGGTGTAGAAAACCCTAACTTTGACTAATATAAATAAGATATTTTGGTACACATTAGGGGAGGCCAATTGTTCTAACCCTATAATTTCTTTCCCATACAGACACTTAGACGGTACAAGACCTCCATCAACCTCTCGACAACTTTCTCACTACAAGTTGTCAAAACCAATCAACTTTCACAGCCTTGTTTTCCATAAATTACACGTGAACACTACCCCCTTCAGCCATTGTTTTCCATAAAATACACGCTTTGTCAATCCACCAGATTCATAACACTTGTGTTTTTTTAAAAACCATCTTCATACCATTAATCTTCCTCAAGCCATCACATGAAATTTATCCCATTACCATGACAACATATACTTTGTAAATTTTCCATACTACCCATAAAGAATTCAACCAAGGCACAACAACACAAGATAACTTCAATCCACCAAAGGCAAATCAAAACAGAGAAAGAGAATTACATAGCATCATTTTGTTGCTATAGATATCTTTGTTGTTACATGTGGAGAAAGAATATCAAGAAAATAAGAAAAAATCGGGAGAACACCAGATCTACCATACCACCACCGCGGACCAAAACCGCTGCACAGCCGCGCTGGAATCCATGGGAGTGCCGACACGAAGCCAGCAGCCACCCACGCACGCCCAGTAATCAACCGCCGCGGACGCCAGCTACCCACCGCGAGCAAGCTTCTCCGCCACCCATTCAACAGCAACATCAATCGACCACCGCCGCGAAACAACCGCCACAAACCGGGACGCGCAACACCGGAAACGCATACCACCGACAGCCACGCTCCCGCCACGGTATCGTCCTTTTCTCGATGAATCCATCACCGTCGCCCTCAATCGCCCGTACCGCAAAACTACCCTTTTGCTGGATCTGCCAATAACGGTATTCCTCTTGTGTTTTATATCTTGATCTTTAATGGGTGTTTTGTTGATGATATTTGTTTATGAATACTATGGTTTTTTGGGTCTGGAAACTTTATCGTGAAAAAGAGAAGAGGTTACTCTTTCATTTGATATCATGATGGTTTAATACAAATGCATATCTCTTTGTTTTTTAATTTATTTACATGGCCACATGTCTCATTAGTTTAGTTTAAATTCTATAATAACAAAAATAAGGTGTGAGAATAATATGGAGAAAGAGGGGACACGTTGGTGCTATGTTGCTTTATCATTATTAATCTATTTTTTTATTAATCTAATTACTTTAGTTAGATATTAGGATGACTATTAGTTTTAACTTATAGATTTAAAATAACAAAAAAATATAAAATATCAAAACGATAAAATTACACACATATTTTTTATTTACAAACTCAAAGTTTTTTTTATAAATTCTAATTCTTTTTTTTAATGGATAAATGATGGGTGAATATCTATTTCATTCCGTCTTCGAATTGGTTGACTCTCTATGTCGCACCGATCAAATATCCAAAACATATACAAAATTTAAAATACATTCAATTTGCTGCCCGCGACGATCAATCTATCGATCTGAGTAACCAGCAATGCCACATTAATCCGTTAGCTATACTGACCAAATCTATTGGTCATCGCATCTAACGGTGCCACATCAAATCAGGGTTGTACGCCCAAACCTCTAAAACACACTAAACCACGATACTACGGATTTTCATCCCTTCAACTGCGATTTTCAAATCACAACTTCTGAAACTACGACAAGCCATTCAAAAAGCCTTCAAAACAACTTCAAATACATTCATATCATTTCTAAGGCGTACAATCCTGTGCCCGAACTACGCTGACTCTGATTATCCATAAGGAGATACGTAGGCACTTGGATAACCAAGGCGAGTCCCCTTCCCTAAAATCTCATTTTTCCCCCTATTCACTTCCTTAGCTATAAACCTCAATATTTAGCCATTAACCTTTATTGTGAACATAAAACCTTAGGAAAGGGTTGAGGGTGCCTAACACCTTCCCTCAACCTGATTATAATAACTTACCCCGAATCTCGTTGTCATACCCCAAAATTTGCCCATACATTTTTTCTTCATCCCAATATAAATCAGTACATAAAGCTCCTAAACACACTCTCCTGTACAAAAGCTCAAAACTCCAAACATTTCCAAATGGGCCTATGTTTTTTTTTTATCCAAACTTCATTTTAGGCCCATGCACGTCCCAGAAAAATATTTTTTTATTTGGTATTGTTTTTATTGATATTTTATGGTTTTTATTTATTAAAAATCATAATTTAATCATGTAAAATAATAAAAATAAAAGATATGATTTTTTCTCCAATTTTAAGCCAAATATCAATCAAATATTCTCATTAAATCATAACAAATTCGTGCAAGATGGAAGTGGAAAGATTGAAACAAATTTGAACATATTTAGAAGCTTTTACAAATCAAATTTCAATGATATATTTTCAAAAATTCAATCAAAGATCCACAAAGATTTAAACCAGTTTGGTTGCCCTAATATGTTCCCCTATATAAACATAAGCCTAGCAGACCCCTAGGGTTCACAATTTCTGCAGCTTAAAGCCCTTACCCGAGTCCAAAAAACCAAGGAAAGCTTCAAAGGTGTTTTCGAGTTTGAGGGAGATTAAAGGTATTCTAAGCACTCCATGACGTTCCTGGCTTGCTACTGAGTGATTTGTAATCGTCATCAAGCCCTGAAACATCAAGAAATACGCTCCTGAGCCTCTACGGTTTGCATCTTTTTGTTACTTTCGATTTATGTGATTAATGCATCATTCAATTGTTTAAATCGTATAAATATGTTTATTGTTGAGTTCTGAATGTTTCTGGGCATTTGATTGTTGATTTCTGTCCATATATCACCGTACGCCATTGTTGATAATTAGGGTTACATTTTGGGGATTTTCGATTTAGGACGAATTAGGACTTTATACAGGTATTATGTGGTTCGCATGGCCACGACGATCACGAATATGGTTTTGTTTTTTTATTTTGATGCTTGTATAAGGGTTTTTACGTGGGCAGGTGTAATAGATATGGGCCTTCTACAGCCAACTGGTAAAAAGCGCTGCGAAAAGGTTTCACAGTATTCTCATGAAGGAGATGATGACGTGCCGTCATCTTGTTGGACCATTCAAAAAACGCGCCATGTTTCGTCCAATCAGCGTGTTTTAAATATAGTATCTTGTGTTTGCATTGCTTTAACAGTTGACGCAGGCAGATGGATTGGTAATAAGCGTTAGTGTTTACCCAAGGGTCCAGGGTTCGATCCCTGGCCCTTGCAATGTTTTTTTCAAATACTTCTCCTGCAGATTACATGCGCTTCCATCTTAAAGGAACACCATGCACCCCCATCCCTAGCCATTTGATCATCAACTACTAAGATCTAACGGCTGTGAGGGCTCAAGCACACCATGGAACCCCACCAGCCTACCTCATTGAACCCAAGCTGAGTTTCTTCTTTTTTAATTTCTTTTATATAATTTGTTTTATTGTTTATTTGTATTTTTAATGTCCTTTCAAAAGTAAAATTTCTCTAAAATTCTTTTTTCTCATAAAAACATGAAAAAAATATATTTGTTTATTTTAATGATGTGTTTCTTAATTAAAGTAATTTAATTTGCTCAAATTATTTAATTAAATTGTAATTAACTTTTTATTCATTGATATTGGGTTTAGGATTCAATTGATTTTACTTTTCTATCAAACTTTGTCAATTCGTACCCTAATCAGGGTTTACGAAGATCATGCCCTACACTGAATGTTTTCTATTTATGCCTTTTCAGGGTTACTCTTCAAGCGCCTTCCGACTACGCGCCCGATTAAGACTTAAAGCTAAGTACCATATTTATTTTTAAAAGTCTATTTTATTTCCTTTTGATTTTAGGGTTTACCCTTTTAAAAAATCTATTTGAACTGTGTACACACTCATCTATTTTTCTGCCTTTGCCTTTGTTTCAGGGTTCACCTCTGAGCAACCTCTGACTCTAACCATATCAGATCAAATCCAAATCGAAGCTAAGTATTATTTATTTATTCGTTATTAATTTATTTATCTTTTATTTTATTAGGGTTAACCCTGATTGTCTCTGAACTAATAATGCACTCACTGTACTTTGCCTTCTTGTTCTTCCTCCTTTTCAGGGTTGTCAATTGCCAAAGCTACGTTATTGGTAACCCTAAACCCTATTTTTTTATTTTACGCCTTTTATTACTTGTGTCAAACCCCATTGGGGATCCGCTGGTTTCATTGTCCCCTTCCCCTTTATTATTTTATAACTGCGTGGTTAGTAATTTAGAGAGTGCAACTCTGAATCAATTAGAATCACTAATTACAAGATAAATATTATCTGAACATAATCACGTGATTGATGCACACACGCACGCTTTTTGGGTAACCCTCTCTGTTGCCTGTTGCCTGTTGCCTTGTTGCCTGTTGCCTTTGTGTTTTTGCAGAATAAGCCACGTCCCTCGAATTCGAAGATACCTCAGCCATGCTGCCTCGAATACTAAAGGTCATACGACCCTAAATGATGCTGCCTTCGATACACAATATGACCTCGACCCTCGGAAGTTGCCTACGGAAAAAGGCTGAGGTATCTTCTGGTTGCCTAACGAAAAATGGCTTATTCTGATCCTTGCCTTAGACTACCTGCCCTCCTATGGCATGGGACAGTCTTATGGCAAAGGATGCTTCGATGACCCTTCAACCTCCAAACGAAAGGCTTCTTGCCCTCTTATGGCAAGGATAGACCCTTTCATTCTGAAAGGCAAAAAGAGACCTATCATCTGAGTTTAAGGTAATTGCCCCTAATTGCCTTGCAATGCTCAAACCTTTTTATTATATTCTTTCTCATAATCTTTCAAAAGGGCAACGCTCATTTGCGAGCTAAAGTCCCTATCTCTTTCATCTATTTTTTCTAAACAAACGAGCAAGCAAAGCAATTAAGAGCCCATGGAAAACCATGGATGCAAAGGGTGCCTTACACCTTCCCTTTGCATAAATTACCCCCCGAACTTAGATTTCTTAAAAGGTTTTTTTCTGTTTCTTTTTGCCTTTCCGAATATTGTTTGGATAAAATAAAAGTCGGTGGCGACTCTTGCTTACCGCGACATTCTGATTAATAAAAAGTCAGTTCACCGTATTACAGAACTGGCGACTCTGCTGGGGACATTTCGATTAAGAGGGGTTACCTTAAAAGTTTAGGATTCATTTTAAATGTTTTCTATTGTTTGCTTTGTTTGTTTTATTTTTCAGGGGCGTTTTGGGAATTAACTGAAGGACGAATCCTATTCCCGGATTCAAGTACATCTAAGATAGGAAGTGGCATAGTCATGGCGACCTCCTTCATGTATGTGGAGGATTGGTCAATATGAGAGTTCACGCTTGAGTTAGGCCTCTATGGGTGTTTACATGCTTCTCTTGTATGAGGGAGGTTCGTGTGGATACCTGTGGGTGAGTCGGAGCTCAAGGACCGTTAGTTACCTTTAACCCATCCTGACTTTTAGGAACGTAGTGGGGGGACTACTCTTGATGTATGTTGAGAGCATAGTCGGTACCCGATACTACAACTCAGATAGGTTCTTTCTCAAAGTATCATTGCATGGTATGTATGTATCATGTTCGAGGGTGCTTTAGAAGGGCTGACAATTCTGGGTCACTTGGTAGAACCCGCTGCTGAAATCTCCTTATCCATAGAAATACCCTTGGGAAGGACACCTGATCAGACTCCATGCAAGCCTTAAGCCAAAATTGTGTGACTTGTGTGACTTGCGTGACTTGTTTATACTACTAACCTTCGTTCCCTTTCAGGTTTTGTTAAAAGGACTTGTTTGTCCCTACTATCTTACGCTTTGCCTGATGCACTGCATTCACATGACATCATGACATCATGACATCATAAGCATAACATGGTTTAACTAACCCTTTCAAGGATCTTAGGGATTTAGGGCGCACAATTTCAGGTGCTCTTATCAAAGACTGAATTCCCATCTAGGGGCAAGAGGATTTATTTTCCTCTGGCCACGTACCTTCCAATCCAGAGACTCGATACCTATCAAGGGGCAAGAGGATTTATTTTCCTCTAGCCATGTACCTTCAAATTCAGAAATATCCCGAATCAGAGGCGATGACCCACTCGATATGGTGAGCTTGATTCTCAAAGAAGGACGTCCAAAGACGAAAGCCAGAATTCTCTAGACATAACTCTGTTTGATTCAATGTCTAAACGTTGGAAACTAAATTTCCTATAGATCCTTGAAAGCATTGCATTTACATTCATAACATCGCATATCAGGTTCCTTACAATAGGTCTCTCATCCTTCCTCGCTGTTTATTTCAGCATCATGAATCTCGGACAATCAGTTAAGGATCTCCAAGCTCAAAACGCTGAGTTCCAAGCCTTGATTATGAATTTGTCCAAAGGGCAAGATGAGCTGAAATCCCTTCTGACTGGGAAGGAAAAGGAGACCAAGAAACCTAAAGGTGTTCTCAATTTGGGAAGAAGGTTCAAAGGCCCTCTCAAAAAGGTTGAAGAAGCAAAAACTCCCAAAGAAGGTAAGAAGACTCGAGTAAAAAAGCTTAGACCGATCCTGCAACTCAGGGATGCTGAAACCTCAGAAGACAGTGATGAGGATGAGCAAGATGATGATGCTAGTATCAAAACCGATGCAAAAAGTAACCATGATTCTGTCAAACCCTCTGAAGAAGAAGAGGACTATTACCATGAGGGCGAACATCCCGATGACAAATACAAGATGTTAGAAGAGCGTCTGAGAAGCGTGGAAATTCAGAAGATACCTGGGCTGGATTTTGAAGAGCTTGGACTTGTTCCTGGGGTCGTTATTCCTCCAAAATTCAAAACTCCCGCCTTTGCTAAGTATGATGGAGTCTCTTGTCCTAAACTACACTTGAGGTCTTATGTAAGGAAGATTCAGCCTCACACTGCTGATAAGAGGCTCTGGATCCATTTCTTTCAGGAAAGCTTATCTGGAACTCAACTCGAATGGTACTATCAACTGGAAAGTACCAACATCCATACCTGGGAAGATTTAGTTGTTGCCTTCTATAAGCAATACCAATATAATTCCGATCTCGCACCAACTCGCATGCAACTACAAAGCATGTCTATGGGACCTAAGGAAAGTTTCAAGGAGTATGCTCAGAAATGGAGAGATCTAGCTGGAAGAGTCAAACCTTCCTTGGCCGACAGAGAGATGGTAGATATGTTCATGAATACACTGACTGGTCCTTTCTATAGTCATTTGCTGGGAAGTTCATCATCTGGATTCACTGAGCTTATACTGACTGGAGAACGTGTTGAAAGTGGTATCCGAAGCGGAAAAATTCAGGTGGCTACTTCTTCCGGTATTATAAAAAAGTCATACAATGGGAGGAATGAATCTAACACGGTTGGGGCAATTTTGGTCTCTAATCAAGCATCGATACAACAACAAAACAACCAACGTAAACAAAGCGCATCCAAAAGACAATTCACAAAGATCAACATGTCTTTGACTCAAGCGCTGCAACACTTGCTGAAAGCAGAGTTACTTATACAGATAGCTCCTCACCCAAATCCCAACACTTCCTCCCCTCGCTACAATCCCAACGCGAGGTGTGCATATCACTCCGATAGTCCTGGACATGACACTGACAACTGCTGGACATTGAAGAATAAGATCCAAGACATGATCGATGCCGGGGAAATCAAGTTCGATCCTCCTGCAACTCCTAACGTGATCACTGCTCCCATGCCTAATCACAACAAGAGTGCTAATACTGTGGATGGCTAGAAGGATGAACTTTTTAGATCATTAGATTTACTTTCATTTGCGATTTCTTTTCCTGTTTGTTTAAACATTGAAATTATGATAGACATTATCTGTTTTAATAATCATTATCAGTGCATTGCATATGTTTGTCTTGAATAAATTATTTCGTTATCACTCATTTTAAATTATGTTTTTACTTTGCATGTGTTTTGTGATATTCAACTCCTGCTAAAGCTGTAAGCCTTTTAAGGGAGGATGACGAAAACGATGCCGCGACCTCATACAGTATGCTTGTGAACGGACTATGCTGACGATGTACAGGCATTTGTTCAATTCCTAAACAATGGAGATATAAGGATGTTAATCCCTCGTCAACCCCCTTGAGCCTAAGAAGTAGAAGTTTCTTTTTTGTACTAAAACCCTTTATCATAACCTGGGGCAGGGTAGTTCTCAGTTAATTTGCTTTTGCATTCTATTTTAAGAAAATCATTCAGTACACCTTTCAACAAAGGTTTCAATCACAAGCGCTCATCCGCATGCCTCAAAGAAGTGTTGGAGATGCCAATCAAAAGCCAATGATGGTTCATCAATCATCAAGCAAGGCAGTCAATATCTTTCAAGAAAAGCCTGCTAAGTCAAAAAAAAAATCAAAAGACGACTTAGGCAAAAAAATCAAGGCATCCCGCTGACTGTAAGCTCAAAATAGACAGTTCAGGCAAAAGTTAGGGATATAAAAAATGAAAAAAGGAAGTCAATAAATTCTTGAACAACTCAAAGTTGTGATTACCAAAAGTGACTGCCATCTCAAAAGCTCTCTTTGCTTGTGAACCATCAACATTATCGAAGGCGCAAATCCAAAAGTCTCTTAGAACCTGAATGCATGAGTTGAATTAACTGAGCTTAGGACCGAAGATCATCACGAAGAGGGGTGGGTACAAATAAACTTTGAGCCTTTATCCTTTGTTTCTTAAACCGCGAACCAAGCCACGTTACAACCCTTGAAAGTCCTAACTGAAGCATGGTAAGTTCGAAAGCATATTGTCACCAAAAAGGTATCCCGACTCCTTAAGGTTTGCCAAAAATGCTGAGTTGATACTTCATTTTTACAAACGTCACATTGTTATAAATAGCATGTTTTACAAATATCACGATTTTACATCTTTTGTTTACTATTTTCAAAAAAAAAAATCAAGACAGACGTATGCATTGCATCTCATGAATTTATTATTAAACAAATTCTGCTACATAATTTCAAACGTTAGCAACAGAAAGAATTTGCACAGGGTACAACTAATGACTGAAAGTTATCCCGACAGACAAAATTACTCCAAGAAGCAATGTCTCCTAGGTATACAAGGGGGCATGGCACGCTTTGCCCAATCAATCTGGGGAAATCAAGTCAAGGTTCCAAGAACCTCCCAAACGCCAAACAGTTAAAGGTATACATCCCAAGTGGATTTCAGACTCTTTCCCGATCAATTAGGGGCATGCATCCAAGTAGATCTGAAGCAACTTCCCAATAAACATGGGGCATTGTCCTAGGCCTACGATTACTAGGGGCAAGTCGCCCATAGTGCACATCTCATAAAGTCCTCGCAAGGCGAATCTCTCCAAAGTCCCTACTAGCAGGGGCAAATCTATGCAAGTCCAATTTTTATATCTTTACCAAATACTCAGTGGCGTGTTCTAATCAAATCCAGGAATGATAGTACTATAATACTGGGGGCAATGTTCAAGGCATCCATGTGTTCCCGTAATTCCAATTTCATAAGATCATATACCCACAGAGTAATCATCTTCAAATACTTTCGTCCCGACAAAGACAGGACTCCCCAACAGAGTTTACATCTTCAACACTGCTGGTTCTCCAACACTTCGCTCTCCTCCAACATAGGTTACCAATACTTTTGTCCCCAATCAGGGTCCATCAAGTTACTAATCATCCCCCAAGCAAGAATCATAAATCCCCAGCTAAACATCTTCAAGACAAGATCAAACATCAAAATCACAATAACACAGAGACTTATTCTCTCAAAACACTCCAAAAGCATCAGTCATACATCATATATTCATACATTGCATACGTTACCTCATAATAAATTCATACATAACATACAAGTTTCTCATTTATTTTGAGAGACTCGTCACATAAATACATGCATTATGGCATTGCATGTTGCTAACTTTGTCTTTCAGGTAAGTTCCCAAGCAGACGAGTATCATCAACAAATCAATCTCTATCAGATGAACATTCTGGAAGCGTGACCCCCAGACCTCTGAAACATTCCAATCAGATATACATTCCGGAAGCTCGAACCCCGGACATTCTGAAAATTCCAATCAGATGAACATTCTGGAAGCGTGACCCCCAGACTTCTGAAACATTCCAATCAGATAAACATTTCGGAAGCGTGACCCCCAGACTTCTGAAAATTCCAATCAGATGAACATTCTGGAAGCGTGACCCCCAGACCTCTGAAACATTCCAATCAGATATACATTCCGGAAGCTCGAACCCCGGACATTCTGAAAATTCCAATCAGATGAACATTCTGGAAGCGTGACCCCCAGACTTCTGAAACATTCTTATCAGATATACATTCCGGAAGCTCGAACCCCGGACATTCTGAAAATTCCAATCAAATGCACATTCTGGAAGCGTGACCCCCAGACTTCTGAAACATTCTTATAACTCCCATCTTCTGACACTCATTCAAGATACAATTCAGAAACAATCCAAGATCTAATTCAGTTACTACGAACAGTGCTGACACGATCAATCTCCAACAAATACTTCTCAGTGGATTCACTCTAACGTACGACTCATCCTAAGTATATTCTTCAGATACGATCCAACTACGACGTATTCTAATTCTCAGGTCTATCAAGCCGGATGGCATCTTGAAGCCCATTTCCGACAAAAGTCCCTACTTCAGCTAGGGCAAATTTCTTGGTATTCTAGTGTTCAATCATCTTCCACCTTCAGATACCGACTGGCATACAAACCACTCTACATCTTCAGGTTTAAGATAATTGAACAGGGGCAGCTGTCATACCCCAAAATTTGCCCATACATTTTTTCTTCATCCCAATATAAATCAGTACATAAAGCTCCTAAACACACTCTCCTGTACAAAAGCTCAAAACTCCAAACATTTCCAAATGGGCCTATGTTTTTTTTTATCCAAACTTCATTTTAGGCCCATGCACGTCCCAGAAAAATATTTTTTTATTTGGTATTGTTTTTATTGATATTTTATGGTTTTTATTTATTAAAAATCATAATTTAATCATGTAAAATAATAAAAATAAAAGATATGATTTTTTCTCCAATTTTAAGCCAAATATCAATCAAATATTCTCATTAAATCATAACAAATTCGTGCAAGATGGAAGTGGAAAGATTGAAACAAATTTGAACATATTTAGAAGCTTTTACAAATCAAATTTCAATGATATATTTTCAAAAATTCAATCAAAGATCCACAAAGATTTAAACCAGTTTGGTTGCCCTAATATGTTCCCCTATATAAACATAAGCCTAGCAGACCCCTAGGGTTCACAATTTCTGCAGCTTAAAGCCCTTACCCGAGTCCAAAAAACCAAGGAAAGCTTCAAAGGTGTTTTCGAGTTTGAGGGAGATTAAAGGTATTCTAAGCACTCCATGACGTTCCTGGCTTGCTACTGAGTGATTTGTAATCGTCATCAAGCCCTGAAACATCAAGAAATACGCTCCTGAGCCTCTACGGTTTGCATCTTTTTGTTACTTTCGATTTATGTGATTAATGCATCATTCAATTGTTTAAATCGTATAAATATGTTTATTGTTGAGTTCTGAATGTTTCTGGGCATTTGATTGTTGATTTCTGTCCATATATCACCGTACGCCATTGTTGATAATTAGGGTTACATTTTGGGGATTTTCGATTTAGGACGAATTAGGACTTTATACAGGTATTATGTGGTTCGCATGGCCACGACGATCACGAATATGGTTTTGTTTTTTTGTTTTGATGCTTGTATAAGGGTTTTTACGTGGGCAGGTGTAATAGATATGGGCCTTCTACAGCCAACTGGTAAAAAGCGCTGCGAAAAGGTTTCACAGTATTCTCATGAAGGAGATGATGACGTGCCGTCATCTTGTTGGACCATTCAAAAAACGCGCCATGTTTCGTCCAATCAGCGTGTTTTAAATATAGTATCTTGTGTTTGCATTGCTTTAACAGTTGACGCAGGCAGATGGATTGGTAATAAGCGTTAGTGTTTACCCAAGGGTCCAGGGTTCGATCCCTGGCCCTTGCAATGTTTTTTTCAAATACTTCTCCTGCAGATTACATGCGCTTCCATCTTAAAGGAACACCATGCACCCCCATCCCTAGCCATTTGATCATCAACTACTAAGATCTAACGGCTGTGAGGGCTCAAGCACACCATGGAACCCCACCAGCCTACCTCATTGAACCCAAGCTGAGTTTCTTCTTTTTTAATTTCTTTTATATAATTTGTTTTATTGTTTATTTGTATTTTTAATGTCCTTTCAAAAGTAAAATTTCTCTAAAATTCTTTTTTCTCATAAAAACATGAAAAAAATATATTTGTTTATTTTAATGATGTGTTTCTTAATTAAAGTAATTTAATTTGCTCAAATTATTTAATTAAATTGTAATTAACTTTTTATTCATTGATATTGGGTTTAGGATTCAATTGATTTTACTTTTCTATCAAACTTTGTCAATTCGTACCCTAATCAGGGTTTACGAAGATCATGCCCTACACTGAATGTTTTCTATTTATGCCTTTTCAGGGTTACTCTTCAAGCGCCTTCCGACTACGCGCCCGATTAAGACTTAAAGCTAAGTACCATATTTATTTTTAAAAGTCTATTTTATTTCCTTTTGATTTTAGGGTTTACCCTTTTAAAAAATCTATTTGAACTGTGTACACACTCATCTATTTTTCTGCCTTTGCCTTTGTTTCAGGGTTCACCTCTGAGCAACCTCTGACTCTAACCATATCAGATCAAATCCAAATCGAAGCTAAGTATTATTTATTTATTCGTTATTAATTTATTTATCTTTTATTTTATTAGGGTTAACCCTGATTGTCTCTGAACTAATAATGCACTCACTGTACTTTGCCTTCTTGTTCTTCCTCCTTTTCAGGGTTGTCAATTGCCAAAGCTACGTTATTGGTAACCCTAAACCCTATTTTTTTATTTTACGCCTTTTATTACTTGTGTCAAACCCCATTGGGGATCCGCTGGTTTCATTGTCCCCTTCCCCTTTATTATTTTATAACTGCGTGGTTAGTAATTTAGGGAGTGCAACTCTGAATCAATTAGAATCACTAATTACAAGATAAATATTATCTGAACATAATCACGTGATTGATGCACACACGCACGCTTTTTGGGTAACCCTCTCTGTTGCCTGTTGCCTGTTGCCTTGTTGCCTGTTGCCTTTGTGTTTTTGCAGAATAAGCCACGTCCCTCGAATTCGAAGATACCTCAGCCATGCTGCCTCGAATACTAAAGGTCATACGACCCTAAATGATGCTGCCTTCGATACACAATATGACCTCGACCCTCGGAAGTTGCCTACGGAAAAAGGCTGAGGTATCTTCTGGTTGCCTAACGAAAAATGGCTTATTCTGATCCTTGCCTTAGACTACCTGCCCTCCTATGGCATGGGACAGTCTTATGGCAAAGGATGCTTCGATGACCCTTCAACCTCCAAACGAAAGGCTTCTTGCCCTCTTATGGCAAGGATAGACCCTTTCATTCTGAAAGGCAAAAAGAGACCTATCATCTGAGTTTAAGGTAATTGCCCCTAATTGCCTTGCAATGCTCAAACCTTTTTATTATATTCTTTCTCATAATCTTTCAAAAGGGCAACGCTCATTTGCGAGCTAAAGTCCCTATCTCTTTCATCTATTTTTTCTAAACAAACGAGCAAGCAAAGCAATTAAGAGCCCATGGAAAACCATGGATGCAAAGGGTGCCTTACACCTTCCCTTTGCATAAATTACCCCCCGAACTTAGATTTCTTAAAAGGTTTTTTTCTGTTTCTTTTTGCCTTTCCGAATATTGTTTGGATAAAATAAAAGTCGGTGGCGACTCTTGCTTACCGCGACATTCTGATTAATAAAAAGTCAGTTCACCGTATTACACTCGTATCTGCGTAGGGTTTCCTATTCGCCCTTCAGAATAGGTGGCGACTCTAAAAGTCTATTTTTAGGGCAGGTTGCTACAGCTGGCGACTCTGCTGGGGACAACAAAAAATGGTGAATTATTATGCTCCTAGGATTTGGCAGGGTTTAGGTTTGGCAAATTATTTAGGTTTGTGGCTAGCTATTAGGGTTTGGCTAATTTGCCCAAATTAGGGTTTGGTTTAGGATTTAGGTTTTCTTTTTTTTATTAAATATTTAGATTTTATTTATTTATTTATTCATCTGCAATTTATTCATTTACGTTCAATCTAATTAAGTATTTTTATATTTGTTATTTTATTGTATTGTGTTGGGATATTATAAATTGCTGTTAAGCCTAAGCGTGGGAATTATAATAATGACCATAGGGGAATTACATCGCCTACGAGTCTTATTATAATTCCACTCAGAGTGGGTTGAATATCCGGAAAGGTCTGATACGAGGCTCGACCTTGTTGAGGGCTGGACTTGGTATTTAGCTGATCTCTCTGGGAACCTACCCTTAAAACTCGAACCTCATGGATAAATGAGTTGTTCTAAAATCCAAAGAGACAAAAAGTCTCGGCGGCTACGAACAATCCCATGAGACCTTCTAGAACATGCCAATGGGAAGGGTAGGCACCCTAAGCCGTTACGTCGAACCTATGAACCTAGGGCTTATGTGCTTACGTGCTTATTATATATGCAATTTATATACTGCGAATGTCTTGCGTTTAATTTTTGCAGGCATTCCTACGCGTTCCCTGGCCTGCAGGGACTCTATTTCCAAAACCATGTCCTTTCCATGAAGGACACCTTCATTTATGCACGTTGATTGGCCTCTCGATTGCCATGAGACCTAGTGACTGTCATGAACGGTCACTCCACGCCCGCATCTACGCACTCCCTAGCCTGTAGGGATTTTCTTTTTATATCTTTGTATTCTTACAACTACGTGTCCTTCCCACGAAGAACATCTTCGTTTACGCACGTCGATTGGCCTCTCGATGGCCATGCGATCCAGTGACTACTTTGAACAGTCACCATGTGCTTACATCTACGCAGTCCCTAGCCTGTAGGGACTCTATTTCTAAAATCGCATCCTTCGTACGAAGGACATCTTTGTTAGCATACGTCAATTGGCCTCTCGATGGCCATGCGGCTCAGTGACTGTCTTGAACGGTCACCCCGTGCTTACTCCTACGTACTCCCTAGCCTATAGGGATTTTCTTTTACATCCATGTGTTTTCACAACGACGCGTACCTCATACGAAGGACAACTTCATTAGCATGCGTTCGATTGGCCTCTCGATGGCTATGAGATCTAGTGACTGTCCTGAACGGTTACTCCATGCTTGTTCCCGCGCACCCTCTAACTTGTAGGGTGTGGATATCCATCTATACATCTTTTATCCCTAGCCTGTAGGGATTTCACTTCGTCGATATCGTCCTTATATAGGTTGTTTTCCGCATAGAGAACCTTCCCACAAAGGACAACTTCATTGGTACACGTCGAACGGCCTCTCGATGGCCATGAGATTTGGTGACTGTCATGAACGGTCATCAGCCGCTACCTTCTGCATACACCCTAATTTAAGGGATTTCCATTGGCGTGTCATAACATTTATAATGCAAAGATTCCACGAGGGTCTAATGTCGCCTCTAAGGCTATTCCTAGGAGTATATGTCGCACGTCTCTGCATTGCATACGCGGAGTTATAATACAAGGAGTCTCTCGCATACGCATGCATTCGCATTTTCATGCATTCTTACATTTACATTTGCATTTCTACCTTCGCCCGCATGCATGCTTACCGTGCTAGCCGGTTTCCCGAAATTCCCGAAGAAAAAAAAAGGGATCATAAACTATGGAGAAAGGAGGATAAACTATTAAGAATGATCTTAGTCTTACTAAGGAAAAGAGGATGCCTTTCATCATGCCAGCCGCATGTCCATGCCTTTCCGTAACGGGTTTGTAAATACAATAAAGGTTATCATCGAGCAAGGATTAGTTCAACAAAGAAGTTCCCTCATAGACACACTCAAGATGTATCTAGTCATAAAGGGGTTCATCTTAGAACATATCGAACTTACAAGGACGCTCTACGATAACCTAGGGGCAAGGGTCAGTCCAACTGGGGCAAAATCCTGAACAAAGATGCATAACTACAATGGAGGAAAGACCTGTGTTAACTCCACACTAAGGGGCAAAAGGGTCATAGGCGTTCTCTCTATCCTTCTACAAACTCTGGGGGTTATGAACGGTGCGACACTATCCTTAGGGAAAGCAAAAGAGGTTTGACGTGCCCAAGGAAAATTCGGGATCACCCTCTACTTCTACAAGTCTAAGGAGTAAAACAAAGTCAACGAATTTACAAAGGAGAGTGTCCCTAGGATCAATAGGTTTTGCCACGCTCAGAATTTCAATCCCTACGATCGCTAAGTGTTACTCAAGATAAAAAGTTATACCTTCGGATTAGCAATTCTAATGGGATGACTACACAGGTTTTGGAATCGATTCACTCGCACGCTTCTATTCTATTCAATCTCAAATTTAGGATTACTGACAAACTTAAGGGAGAATGACGAATACAAATAACAAAGTCCAGCTAAACATATGCTTTCAAGGTAAGACCGAACCGACGATGTACAGGCATTGTTTCAATTCCCAAACAGTGGAGATATAAGGATGTTAATCCCTCGTCACCCCCTCGAGCCAGGAGTTGGAGTTTATTTCTACTTTTAAAAAAAAAACCTTGATTTCAACCAGGGGCAGGGTAGATTTCAATTAATCCAATGGTGTATTTTGGTTGTTAAGAGAATCAGTCAATTCAAGCAAAAATCCGAGCAAGGATTCAAGCAAAGGTTCAAGCACATCTTCCTCGCGTTCATTCAAGATTGAGGAAGCAATGGAGGTAACATTCACAACACCTTCTTCCTCAAATACATTATTCAATATCAGGGACGTATCAAATACGAAGCTTACAAATCAAAGTCAACATGGCAGTCACAACATTCCATATCCAAGGATCAAATCTCAAAAGGAGTCTTCAAAAGAAAAATGCCCGCTAAGTCAAAATGGAAAAATTCAGGAAAGAAAACAAAAATGACTTAGGCAAAATTAGGGCATCCTGATGGATCAAACTCAAAGGAGTTGGTTCATGCAAAATAAGGGATAAAAACAAAGGCGAACTACAAAGGATAATCTTGTGACTGCTAAACCATCAAAGCTTCGCATCAATGCTTGGATCTTTACAACATTTTATCAGTGCTTGGATCTATACTAAGGCTTCTACTCAACATCAAAACTGATTCTCTTACAAACAAAGCGCATTCATTGGATTAGACGAATTTTAGGATTCGGAGAACATCAAGGAGAAAGGGGTGGGTTAAATAAATTTTGAGCCTTATATCCATTGTTTCTTAAAATCGTGAACCAGGCCCAGTTACAACATTTAAAAGTCCTAATTGAGGCAAGGTTAACCATGAAAGCATACTAGCAGGATTTTTGTTATACCGACTCCTGTGTTTGTTAAAAATGTTCCTAACTACTACGCTTCTTTAAGCATTCATTTCTAATCATCTAGTCCTAATTCATAACGGACTTCGATTTCAAAACTTGCACACACATTGCATTGGAGTTACTTCTCAAATGGTACAACGTCATCTGCGAGTATACACTTAGCATCGAGGAGATCTCGAAATGGGTTAATCAAAGGTGATCCTTTCTAATAAAGACTCTGATATGGGGGGAACCACATCTAGGGGGTTCTCCTAAACAGGGGAAAAATTTCAAGGATCACAGGGGCATGCAATCGAACATCCTATTCGCTAGGGGCACTCTTCCTAAGGTTCAATCGACTTGGGGCACATCTCGAAGCAACAGCAAACAGGGGCATGTCAAACATGGGAGAAATTTAAAAGGATAGAACACCACAGATAACCCTTCAATCTAAACGTCGAAGCATATGACAAGGTTATTTCCTGGGGCACTTCCCTCATAAGCATCTTTTTCCACGAAAATATTGGGGCAATGGATACCAAACCCATAAGACGCACAACAAAAAGAAAAGGCGTCTTCATGCTTTACAACCTCGTATCAATCTATCTCCTAACTACAATCTGCAAAGTTCAAGAAACAGGTATTGGGAAAGCATCCAACAACCTTACAACATTAGCGAACTATGTACGCTTTGGTTATCAACAACCTATCATTGGAGCATCATACAAATACATACAAATCATGCATCACATACATTGGTTGATGCATTACACCATACCTTTCTAGGTAGTCTTCTTTAAGACAAATATTCGTATCCATTCTGGAAACTTTTTTAGGTAGTCTTATAGAAGACATTACTTCGTTCCACTCATTACATCAATCAACATATGCATGAGCATAAGCATTATCCCATACATCAAAACTCTGGTGCTAGGCTATACTATCCACCTGCTTCCGATAACCTTACCGATGCCAGTAACCTTACTGAGATATTTCCAATCACCTGATTGATGCTTCCGGTAACCTTACCGATGCCAGTAACCTTATTGAGATATTTCCAATCACCTGATTGATGCTTCCGGTAACCTTACCGATGCTAGTAACCTTACTGAGATATTCTTCCCAATCGCCTAATTGATGCTTTCCGGTAACCTTACCGATGCCAGTAATCTTACTGATGATAGCAACCTTGTTGTTCATTTCACTCATAAACAAACTACGCATATGCATAAGCATTATCCACATTACCAAGCCGACATGAGCATAGCCATGGTGTAGGTGCAAATATGGTTTAAACAAAGGAGATAAAATCTTGGGGATGATATCAACATCACCATCAACATACATACACATTAGCATATGCATATCATCTGGGGCATTCACACACTACATATCATAGAGGTCCAATTTTCATTAGCAGTCCAAATCATTTCAAACCCAGTTCCTGCCCGGCAAACAATCAAAATCCAATTCTCGTTTGGTAGTCAGTTCCCGTCTGACTGGTGCATAAAAATCCAATTCTCGTTTGGTAGTCAGTTCCCGTCTGACTGGTGCATAAAAATCCAATTCTCGTTTGGTAGTCAGTTCCCGTCTGACTGGTTCATAAAAATCCAATTCTCGTTTGGTAATCAGTTTCCGTCTGACTATTACAGCAAAACCCAATAATCCTATTGGTGCAGGTAAGTTTGCTAGAACTATAGCAAATAGTTCCTATTGGTGCAGGTAAACTTGTCCGAACCAGGACAAGAGATTCCTATTGGTGCAGGTAAGTTTGCTAGAACTATAGCAAATAGTTCCTATTGGTGCAGGTAAACTTGTCTGAACCAGGACAAGAGATTCCTATTGGTGCAGGTAAACTTGTCCGAACCAGGGCAAGTGACTCCTATCGGTGCAGGTGAGCTTGTCAAAATTATGACAGGTAATCCTAATGGTGCAGGTGAAATTTGTCCGAACCAGGGCAAGTGATCCAAATGGTGCAGGTGAACTTGTCCGAACCAGGGCAAGTGATCCAAATGGTGTAGGTGATATTTGTCCGAGTCAGGGCAAATGATCCAAATGGTGCAGGAGGAATTTGTCCGAGCCAGGACAAATGATCCAAATGGTGCAGGAGCCTTTCCAGGCAGTCTTCTTTAAAGACGTATTCCATCCTTTCTAGGAGCTTTTCCAGGCAAACAGAGTTTTATAAAAGAATTTTACAACAAGGATCTACAAAAGGGTTTCTCAATTGGGTTTATCACGTTAGTCCCTCGGCAGTGATCTTCTCCAAAACATCACCAATAACACGCAAAGGTTTTATCCTTCTTTTCAGAATTACTAACATACTACAACTAACATAGCTAATAATCATGCATCATTCAACTAACATATCTCATTCATACATAATGCGTATACATACATCGCTCTCATTTATTTTGAGAGTCTCACTGCATCATACATCGCATGCATCATACCATTGCATAAAATTCAGGTTGCCTTTTCAGGCCGTGCTACAAAAAAAAACACAATGGTCCCTTTCCAAAGCGTTTGCTCCGTACTCTAAAAAATGGTATTCACCCCGGACGGCATCTGTAAGCCCATCTCCTACGGAACTTCTTCCCATGCAAATTTCAGGGCATTTCAGTGTCCAATCGTCTTCTACCTTTAGATCACGATAGGCAGACGTGCCTATCTGACTCTTCAGGTTTAAGAAGATTGAACAGGGGCAGCTGTCATACCCCAAAATTTGCCCGATCAGATCTATATCTTTTAATTCATCAAGGGTCAAAATTAAGAGTCATGGGGTTTGACATTCCTATTGTCAAACCCGCCCTCTTATAAAATATCCTGAGAATGAAACGGGGTGCGATTAACAGGTGTTTCAAGGGTTTCATCATTTGTTAATATTATTTTCCTTTTACTAACAATTGCATTTTTTTGGATTATTATTAGTAATTTTGATTACTTCTAACTGTTAGTATTTAATATTATTAATTTTATTATTAATATTAATATTAATATTAGGTGATATAATTATTAATATTATCTAAGGTTATTATTATAGAATTTGTATATATTAACTATTACTATTATTAATTTTATTATTAGTTAGTATTAATTTTTATTAGGATTATTAACTATTATTAGAATTAGTTTTAGGATTATTAGGTTTAGTTTTAGTAGGCCCATTAGGTGTAGAAAACCCTAACTTTGACTAATATAAATAAGATATTTTGGTACACATTAGGGGAGGCCAATTGTTCTAACCCTGATAATTTCTTTCCCATACAGACACTTAGACGGTACAAGACCTCCATCAACCTCTCGACAACTTTCTCACTACAAGTTGTCAAAACCAATCAACTTTCACAGCCTTGTTTTCCATAAATTACACGTGAACACTACCCCCTTCAGCCATTGTTTTCCATAAAATACACGCTTTGTCAATCCACCAGATTCATAACACTTGTGTTTTTTTAAAAACCATCTTCATACCATTAATCTTCCTCAAGCCATCACATGAAATTTATCCCATTACCATGACAACATATACTTTGTAAATTTTCCATATTACCCATAAAGAATTCAACCAAGGCACAACAACACAAGATAACTTCAATCCACCAAAGGCAAATCAAAACAGAGAAAGAGAATTACATAGCATCATTTTGTTGCTATAGATATCTTTGTTGTTACATGTGGAGAAAGAATATCAAGAAAATAAGAAAAAATCGGGAGAACACCAGATCTACCATACCACCACCGCGGACCAAAACCGCTGCACAGCCGCGCTGGAATCCATGGGAGTGCCGACACGAAGCCAGCAGCCACCCACGCACGCCCAGTAATCAACCGCCGCGGACGCCAGCTACCCACCGCGAGCAAGCTTCTCCGCCACCCATTCAACAGCAACATCAATCGACCACCGCCGCGAAACAACCGCCACAAACCGGGACGCGCAACACCGGAACCGCATACCACCGACAGCCACGCTCCCGCCACAGTATCGTCCTTTTCTCGACGAATCCATCACCGTCGCCCTCAATCGCCCGTACCGCAAAACTACCCTTTTGCTGGATCTGCCAATAACGGTATTCCTCTTGTGTTTTATATCTTGATCTTTAATGGGTGTTTTGTTGATGATATTTGTTTATGAATACTATGGTTTTTTGGGTCTGGAAACTTTATCGTGAAAAAGAGAAGAGGTTACTCTTTCATTTGATATTATGATGGTTTAATACAAATGCATATCTCTTTGTTTTTTAATTTATTTACATGGCCACATGTCTCATTAGTTTAGTTTAAATTCTATAATAACAAAAATAAGGTGTGAGAATAATATGGAGAAAGAGGGGACACGTTGGTGCTATGTTGCTTTATCATTATTAATCTTTTTTTTATTAATCTAATTACTTTAGTTAGATATTAGGATGACTATTAGTTTTAACTTATAGATTTAAAATAACAAAAAAATATAAAATATCAAAACGATAAAATTACACACATATTTTTTATTTACAAACTCAAAGTTTTTTTATAAATTCTAATTCTTTTTTTTAATGGATAAATGATGGGTGAATATCTATTTCATTCCGTCTTCGAATTGGTTGACTCTCTATGTCGCACCGATCAAATATCCAAAACATATACAAAATTTAAAATACATTCAATTTGCTGCCCGCGACGATCAATCTATCGATCTGAGTAACCAGCAATGCCACATTAATCCGTTAGCTATACTGACCAAATCTATTGGTCATCGCATCTAACGGTGCCACATCAAATCAGGGTTGTACGCCCAAACCTCTAAAACACACTAAACCACGATACTACGGATTTTCATCCCTTCAACTGCGATTTTCAAATCACAACTTCTGAAACTATGACAGGCCATTCAAAAAGCCTTCAAAACAACTTCAAATACATTCATATCATTTCTAAGGCATACAATCCTGTGCCCGAACTACGTTGACTCTGATTATCCATAAGGAGATACGTAGGCACTTGGATAACCAAGGCGAGTCCCCTTCCCTAAAATCTCATTTTTCCCCCTATTCACTTCCTTAGCTATAAACCTCAATATTTAGCCATTAACCTTTATTGTGAACATAAAACCTTAGGAAAGGGTTGAGGGTGCCTAACACCTTCCCTCAACCTGATTATAATAACTTACCCCGAATCTCGTATCTGCGTAGGGTTTCCTATTCGCCCTTCAGAATAGGTGGCGACTCTAAAAGTCTATTTTTAGGGCAGGTTGCTACACGCTTATGTATGTTTCTTGTACCATTTATAGCATCACCACATATTATTCTAGACATATATGTACGGGGTGTTACAAAAATAATTCGATTAAACCTTTCAGCCAAACCATTTTGTTGTGGAGTACCTGCAGTAGTTTTGTGCCTTGCAATACCAGAGGCAGCACAAAAATTGTCGAACGCCAAATTGCAAAATTCAAGGCCATTATCGGTTCTCAACCTCTTGACCTTCCTGCTAGTCTGATTTTCGACCAGAGTGTTCCAACTTTTGAAATTCTCAAAAGTTTCATCCTTAGTCTTCTGGATGAATACCCATAACTTCCTGGAATAATCATCAACTATGGATAGAAAATACCTTGCTCCTAAATGTGATGGACACCTTGCAGGCCCCCAAGATCAGCATGGATATAATCAAGGGATCCATGTGTTCTTTGTTTGCCTTTGTTGAACTTCACTCTGCAAGATTTTCCAAGTACACAGGGTTCACAAAACTTCAGCTTTTCGACTTTGTCTCCACCAAGCAGATTTTGTTTCCCTAATTCGACCAGACCCCTTTCACTGATATGGCCCAATCTCATGTGCCAGATTTCTGTCTTCGACAAAGGTTTCATGGATGCAACATATGTGGAACCACTTACAACTTCAGCCTCAAGGGTATACAAGCCTTGTTTCTTCACGCCTCTCAAGACTTCCTTTGACCCCTTCATGGCTCTTAGGATACTTTTCTCTCCTTGGAAAACATATCCTTTCTTGTCGAATTCACCAAGAGAAAGCAGATTTCTCTACAAATCAGGAACATACCTGATTTCAGTCAACAACCTTATTGACTCATCATGAAGCTTAAATCTAGCAGATCCAACACCTGCAATCTTGCAAGCTTTGTTGTTTCCCAGTAGTACCGATCCACCATCTTGATCACATAATTCCTCGAACAAGTCTTTGTTTGGAGTCATGTGCCAAGTGCAACCTAAATCCATAATCCACTCTCTTCTCGAGTCACTGCTTGAAACCACAAGAACATCAGATGATTCGAAATCATCTTGAACAATGGTTGCATTGCCATTATCCTTACCTCCATGAACTTTCAGGCCTTCAGGGCACACCTTTCTTGTGTGACCCTCTCCTTCTTACAATAATAGCATTGAATACCAAATGCTTCACCACTATAAGACTTCTGCTGACTTTTGCCTTTCTTCTTGTTGAACTTACCATCATTTCGCAAGAATTTTCCCTTAAAGGCCAAACCTTCACCAACAGTCGAAGGTTTATGCTCCTTTCGTTCGTTCAAGTCCTTAGAATACAGGACTGATTGAACTTCTTCAAAGGTCAGGGACTCCCTTCCATACAGGAGAGTTTCTTTGAAGTGAGCATGTGATCGAGGCAAAGCGCACAATAGTAACAGCGCTTGATCTTCATCATCGATCTTCACATCAATATTTTCAAGATCAAGAATCAGCTTGTTGAACATATCCAACTGCTCAGCCAACACTTTATCTTCAATCATCTTGAATGAATACAAAGCTTGCTCCAGGCAGAGTCGATTTACCAGCGATTTGGTCATATAAAAACTTTCAAGTTTCACCCATAACCCTGATGTCGTCGTCTCCTTTGATACCTGTCTGAGAACCTTATCACCAAGGCTCAACAAAATTGCGCTGTGTGCTTTCTCGATCATAGTCGTCTTCTCCGCTTCCTTTAATTCAACATTCATGGCTGCCTCTCCCTTCAATGCTTCCAAGCAACCCTGCTGAACCAGTAAGGCTTTCATCTTCAAGCGCCACAGACCGAAATCGTTCACTCCGGTGAACTTCAATCTCATAATTTGTTAAAGGCATCTTCTCCACGCTCACTGCACCAATTTGTTGTGAATTCAATGCCAAGAACAAAGTATAAAACAGGGAAAAAATAAAGAACAAGGAAGAAGAAGAACACAAGAATTTGGTTATAACTGCTATTCTTTTACTTTCTCTTAGAAAACAAGATTACAAGTTTACAAGAATAACAAATAACCCTCTCACCCTCAATTAGAATTTACATCATGCAATGATGAGAGACTATTATGCTATTTATAATAAAACCTAAATACTAACTAATGAGCTTTTTCCACAAGGCCCATTATACAAGCTAACTTAACAAATTAGGGTTTAAACACTAAAACCTAATTTAACATGCTAACAACCCTAGCATCTTCGACACCAGCATGTGAACAACCTTCGACTTCATGCTTAATCCCGTCGAACCAAAAAATTACCCTTCGACCATACTAGAGTTCGATCCAATATCTCACAATACGAATATAGTATCCGATGCGGGTACGGTACTGATAGAGGATACGACATTTTAAAAAAAGCATACAGGTATGGGGAATGTATTTGAATACTGAAACATGTTTTTTTTTCAATTCTTGACACGGGAATGTATTTAGAATCCCTATAACCATTTTTGGTTTCATTAACTATTAGGAATTATGTAATGTAGTAAAGGAGCATATATTCTTCCTGCCATTTCGGTAACACAAATCAATTCAAGTTTGTTCTTATTTATGCTATCTCCACCCCTTTGAAATTTTCATTAACTATTATGAACTATGGCTTTAACCGACCCTCATGTCTCATAATTGCTTGTGCCTATAACCAGCATGCAAGTGGGTTGTCATCTCTAGTAAAATAAAATGATATGGTACAAGATTTAGAATTTCTTGATAATTTATTGATATTTTAATTTCGTGCAAGCAAAACCGAGTATGTCTAGATTAAGACCTAAGATCTAGAGCCATATTATGGAAGACTATTTCTCTGTATTTCTTTTTGACTAGTGGATGTAAGCTACTACACAAGAAAAATACAGTAAGTTTAATGGCTATGCTCTTGTGATGGTACTTTATTTTACTTTGTGATATGTCTGAAGTAAGATTTGCAATTGGAAAGTGGGTTGATTCAATGATCTTGCTTTCAGTTTCAGTGATTAAAAATTTAATAAAGTTCTGTTATTTTAACCAACAATGATTATGCTGTTGTCGTTGGTTGTTGTCTACTGTGAGGAAGGGTTTTTGAATGACACACCCCCTCCTTTTCAATTTCTACAAGAGCTACGCGAAACTTTGAAAGAACACACATATGATTGAAGATTTTGGACTTTTACAGGAAGATTCTTGCCGCCCCTCGAGGCAATTACATTTGTCGGACTTCCACAGGAAAATTTTTGCCGCCCATCGAGGCGATTACATTTGTTCGATTTCTATAGGAAGATCCTTTCCGCCCCTCAAGGCGATTACATTTGCTGGACTTCCATCAGAAGATCCTTGCCGCCCATCGAGACAGTTACATTTGCTGGACTTCCACAAGAAGGTCTTTTTTGCCCCTTGAGGCAGTTACATTTTATAGACTTCCACAAGAAGATCCTTACCGCCCCTCGAGGCGACTACATTTGCTGTACTTCTACATAAAGATCCCTGCCATCTCTCGAGGCAATTACATTTGCTGGACTTCCACAGAAAGATCTTTACCGCCCCTCGTGGCGATTACATAGCTGGACTTCCACAGGAAGTTCCTTGCCGCTTCTCAAGGCAATATATATAGTAGTACCTTCACTAAATGATCCTTTTCACTCTATTAGGAAAATACATCACAAAACCTTCATAGAAGAATTGCCTCCTTAATAGCTACTCATTCCTCACCAAATACAATGAATAAATGTGCATGATACAAAGAAGTAAACTCACTCCAAGCAATGCTTGGAGGAATGACCCCCAAAAGGGACCCAACCTATAAGTCTTGCCTAAGAGGCGCGACCAATATTCAGCCCTGAAGACTTGGTCACAAGTCTTGCCTGAGAGACTCGACTATTAAGTCTCGCCTGAGACTCGACATAAATTCTTTCTTAGGAGATTCAATTATAAAGTTTCGCCTTAGGGACTTGATTATAAAGTATCTCCTAAGAGACTCGACTATAAAGTCTGCCTGAGAAACTTAACTATTAAGTCTCGTCTAAGAGACTCGACTATTAAGTATCGCTTGAGGAACTTTACTATAATGTTTCGCCAAAAGAACTCGACTATAAAGTGTCGCCTGATGGAATTGCCATAAAGTTACGCTTTAAGAACTCAACTAAGAGTCTCGGCAGATCGCCTCATCTGAGCGCATCACCTATATGCCTAAGCTCCCACTACACAATGTTTACTAAACACTTTGCCATTTACCAAACCCTCGTGCCTGAGGGACAAGTTGCCAGTGAAGCCATTGGCCGCCCAAATGGGGCTATGGAGCCATTTAAAAGGGGCCGCGAGGCCGCCTTGGTCTGGTTCCCACTGTCCACTCCCCCAGTAAACGTGGGTGATGACGTGGACCAATAATGACTAACTAACGAAGGGTCAATCAAAGGGAAAACCACACAATCCATGGAGACAAATTCCTCTCATGACCACATTCCTTGGTCATGAAGCTAGGGTAAACCACAGTCTGAATCTCTAGCCCAAGCTCAAGAGACCTCTATAAATACTCTTTTCCTCAAGGGAAGAGACATATTTTAAGTTATACATACTCTCCACTACTCTAAGGGCAACCATCCGCCTACTGGGCCTCTCACCTCACGTGAGCTGATCACTAACACAACTTCAAAAACCATCACATATGACTTCTCGCCATCATGAGCAAACCCTCACTACCAAAACGTGTTATATACCTACTAAAGCCTCTGAACTTTTTAGTTTTTACTGAAAAACATACACATGTATTTTCTGACCAACACACTTTTAAACAACAATTAAATAAACAACAATTAAATAGTAGTGCATTTAAGCCATAGTTATACCACTAATAACATGTGGTTTAGGTAATATAGTTTTAAATTTTGGACAATAGTTTGAGATTTATGTCACTTAATTTTAACTAGCGTTTACCTTTAAGCCACATTCGAATGTTGTCAAATATTTTAGTAACACTTTTATTTGTTATCAATATGTTATGCTAATTTTAAATTTATTTATTTATTTTAGTTACACGCTAATTAATAATATACCAATTTTTCGATGCGTGAAACGCTACACGCAAGTATTTATTTGAGTTAATTTAACCAATACACATTTAATTTGTTTTTCCAAAATAACAAAAAGGGTACCTAACTTTTCATGAAGGTGAAAAGTGAAAAACAAAAAGGGATATGACGCATGTGAAGTTGCATCTTAGAAGATTAAAATAAATAATAAAATTGTGACGTTGTTTAAAAAATTGATGCGTGAGAAGTTGAATCTTAGAAGATTAATATAAATAATTTTATGTATAAAAATATTGGTTGTGTGGAAGAAATTCTTATTGCGAAAATGACTTATATAAATCTATTTAAGAAATTTTAGAAACATGTACACGCTTTCATGCATCTTTTACAAAATAAAATAAGACTAGAAAGCATCTTTTGTAAAACTTTATTAAAACATGTAATCGATATAATTTTATTATTAATTTTAATCGTGTCACAATGCTTTTTCTTTTTCTTTTTCTTTTTCATGATATGATATTGTTGATATTTTAAAATTTTATTAACTTGACAATTTAATATATAATTTTATATATTAAATTGTCAAGTTAATAAAATTTTAAACTATCAACAATATATGTCATGAAAAAGAAAAAGAAATGTGACACTAGTCACGTGAAAAGATTAAAATTAATAATAAAAATAGGGTTTAATGGATATGCACTGACAGTGTAAAACAGTTTTACACTGTCATCCAATAGGAAACAAGCAATTTACCATGTCATTAAAATTTTTTAAAGAAAAAAGTGTGATGGAATTGGATACATGGTTTTGATTGGTTGACAGTGTAAAACTATTTTACACTGTCAGCATCACCATTTTTCTCATAAAAATATATCAATTACATGTTTTAAAAAAGTTTTACATTGTTTAAAAATCCATTGTTTTTCTTATGTTAAGTTTTAATTGGTGGGCAATTTTCCGCTTGTGGTTTAGGACCCGTTTTTTTTATCCCGCTTTGAGACCCTTGGGGTTTTCTATATATTTAGAAAATTTCTTTACCCACCTCCCTCTTTTCTTGGTCACCTCTGGTGAAAAACCCAAAATACCCTCACTTCGGAAATGCATTTCCGAAAAGCTTATTTTTTTTTTCAAAATTTGGTGTTTTCGGAGATGCATTTCCGAAAACACCCCTTTTTGGGTTTTCGGAAATGCATTTCCGAAAACACCTTTTTTTTTGGGAGGGGGTGTCTTCGGATATACACTTCCGAATTTTTTTTGGGATGGGGCGTCTTCGGATATACACTTCCGAAATATTCCAAGACCAAATTGGTCTTGGAATGTTTCGGATATACACTTCCGAAAGAATTCAATAATTATTAAAAAATTAAAATCAAGGTGAATCAATACAATTAATAGGTATAAAATCAAGGTGAATCAATACAATTAATCGGTATAAAATTTCCTAAACAATTTTAAAGTTAAACATTATTTTACTAACTTATATAAATCAAAAACATCTTAATTTCATAAGTAAATTTTGAATTATTTAAAATTAAATATAATATATAAATATAAATATAATATATATATTATAAATTAAAACACTCATTGTTTTAATTTTTATAATTATTATATAAATGTATAAATATATTTATAATTAATATATAATGATTATTATATAAATATTTTTATAAATATATAATAATTATTATAATTATTATATAAATATATAAATATATAAATTAAAACACTCATTTTTTTTAATTATTTTTGTAAATATATAAATATATAAATAAAAAATTATAACTCATTTTGTAAGTGAAATTATTTTAATTATTTTAATTAAAATTATTTTAAATTTTAAAATATGAATCAAAATAGAAATATATAATAATTATTATTCATAACTCATAAATTATATCAAAATATATAATTATTATTATTCATTACTCATAAATTATATCAAATTTATGATAATTGAATTAATTAATATCCTAAAATTAATTTTTGGGATTTTTTTTTGTTGTTTCGGAGATGCATCTCCGAATTAGTCAAAATCCCAATTTTTGGGATTTTTTCGGAAATGCAGTTCCGAAGTCTGGAAAAATTTAGAAAAAAAAAATATTTCGGAAATGCATTTTCGAAGCGGGTTAAAATGGGGTTTTCGCTGGGGGTGACCCCCATAGGGAGGTGGGTAAAGAAAAAATCTATATTTATATATATGTTTCTTGCTGTTTAAAAAAAAAATTTATATAAACATATTTATGATTTTAAGTTAAATATTAAATGATTAGTTTACAGATTAATTTTTTTTAATCAAAAAATTATTTAATTAAATTATTAAGTAAATATGATATTTTCAAATTTTAGGATTTAGTTGATATGTTTAAATTTTATTAACTTGGTATTTTAATTTTAATTTTTTATTTTTGGCGATCTATACCATCACAAAACTTGAGGCATAACTAATTGATGTTTTTCAAGTTAATACTTTTTGGAGATTTAGATCATCACAAAATCGTAACGATTAAAGCCGACAGTAATGACTAAATTATTTTAAAAATAATTTGTACCGACGTTGACACCACTCTAGATTTTCAAAAATATATATAAAATGTTAAAAATAAACATAAAAACTAATTTTAATTTTAAAGATAATATATATTTATTCTAAAAATGAAAATAATAGATCGAATATAGAGAAAATAATAGTAGAAAAAATATAACAGAATGATAGTAAAGAGAAAATATAAAGAAAAATTTAAATAGAATATATGAATAAAAAATGAAAGCAGAAAGGGTAAAAAGAAAATTACAGAAAATAGATATAAACAAATTACAAAAAGGATGAAGTGAAATATATTTTATGTATAAACTTTATTATATTTTATAATATAAATTTAAAATAAAAAAATGTTAAATGTTTATTAATTAATTTTGGCGGTCAAAATCTTAACTAATATGCATCCGCCTAAGTTTTTACAAAGTTTTTGCAAGAATCTTTTTACAATCACAAATAGTTAATTTAGAATTTGATTATAATTAGTTTAAAAAATGAGTTTATTTATAAACATACCTTTCCTTGAACAACTTGCTCATCAACCAAAAAATTAATCACATTTTTTTGGTATATTTCTTTATATAAATGTAGAGACATATAAACACACTAATAAGTAGCCTCAACATTAAAAATCCCTAGACTCTATACAGAATTTCTTTGCATACCTCTATACAAAATTTCTATGCAAGCCAATCTGCAGCTTCTTTGAGAAAGTTCTATAAACAAATATGATCATCATCTCTATCATAACCTTTATTCTTTTTTAATGGAGATAGATCAAGAACCACAACCACAAAGTTCAGGTTAGTTTCTCAATTAAACTCACTTTTTTTCGGTTGAATTATGTCTAAGAATTATAGTGTCATCCGAATCTATAGCACCGACACATCTGCAAAAATGTGTCTGTTGGTATCTGTCTGTTTTTTTTTTTCAATTTTTTTCGGGTTGAATTATGTCTAAAAATTATAGTGTCATGTGTCATCTGATTCTGTAGCACCGACACCTCTATGAAAATGTGTCTGTTAGTATCTGTCTGTTTTTTTTCAAATTATTACTGGTGTTAACGTGATTAGACTTACTAAATACAAAATCATTAGACTAATGAATCTCAATTTTCTTGAATGCAGATAACACAAACATAAACATGACTCAACAACCTCAAGATCCAAGAATCAAAGACTACAGATGGTGGTTTCGTGTAATCCTATACATAATTTTCCTCTTAGCAGGCCAATCTTTCTCCCTTCTTTTAGAAAGACTATACTATGACAAAGGTGGTAATAGCAAATGGATGATCTCATTTGTTCAATCATGTGGATTCCCCTTACTCCTCCCACTCATTTGTTACTTCAAATCAAAAGAAAATTTCAAGAACATATTCAACATCAATGATAACAATTCCTCCATAATCAAACCAAGAAATTTCACCATCTATCTAGGGTTTGGCATACTTTTAGAAGGAGTGTTCTTGATGTATTCCTATGGACTTCAATATCTTCCTCTTTCAACTTTTTCTCTTATATGTTCAACCGAACTAGGGTTCAATGCATTATTCTCTTTCTTCCTAAATTCTCAAAAGTTTACAGCATTGATATTCAATTCTGTGTTTCTTCTTACTATATCAACTTCGTTGCTCGCCGTTGATTCGATTTCCGAAGACTCAATGGATATTCATAGAGAAAACTACATACTTGGTTTCATCTTCACTCTTTGTGCATGTGCTACTTTTTCTCTATATCTTGCTCTAGTTCAATTTTGTTTTGAGAAAGTTATAAAAAGAGAAACCTTTGATGCTATCTTGGACATGCAATTCTATCCTTCCCTCATTGCTACTTGTGCTTGTGTGGTGGGATTGTTTGTGAGTGGAGAATGGAAAATTTTGGACAAGGAGATGAAGGAGTTTGATAATGGAAAAATGTCATATGTAGTGACTTTGGTTTGTTGTGCTGTGACATGGCAAGTATGTTACATTGGAATGTTGGGGTTGGTTTTTGAGGTATCTTCATTGTTTGCAAATATTATAGGTTCTTTGGTGTTACCCTTGGTTTCAACTCTTGCTGTTTTGTTCTTTCATGATGAGATTGATGGAGTTAAATCTATGGCCTTGATATTGGCAATATGGGGATTTCTTTCATATATTTATCAAAATTATTTAGATGATAAAAAGGCTAAGGAAGTTAAGAGACTTTGTCTTGGGGTTTCAAAGGGTGAGGTAGAAATCTCTTTTGAAATGAGTTGATAGAAGGAGGATAATAAAATGTAATGTTGTTGTTGTTGTAGTTGTTGCATCTTTATTGATACTATAGCAAGATATTAGTACATTTCTATGGATCAATTTTGTTTTTTTTTATTTTTTATTGATGTATACAAGAACTATATCTATGAGTGACTTGGTTATGAAGTTATAAATATTGATTTTGTAAAAATGAATAAAATTTAAAATAATTGATGATATATGCGTAAAAGTCAATTGAATAATGAAATTGAATGTAAAAACAATTTTAGAATTAGAACTTTGCAATTATAACTTCACATTAAAATATGTTAAGGTGTGGTCAAAGTTCAACTTACCTGTCACCGTGTCGAGGGACTTAAGGTAAACAACAAGATGATCACGCTCTATCCGTACATCTAATTAAGGCCGTTGGATATATCACTAGGATTATTAGACCCTCTTGACAACTACTCTCTCACATAATTGTTTTAAAAAAGAAGGATCTAGAAAGAATGGTAAGATGGTCACACCATAACAACATACTAGATCAAAAGATCACTAAACGTTTAAGGACCATCGGACGATAAGGACGACTAGACCAAACCAAACCATGAAAATGGCCCACAAATTTCTCGGAAGGGTTGAAAATGGTATAGAAAACAAGGAGACGGGTATGCAAACATGTCTTGGAATGCACATATATAACCCTAATAGGTCGGATGCAATTGAGGGGGAGTTAGAGAAAGGTGCGTTAAGAGAATTCGCTCAAATATCTAAATTGGGACCAAAAACCCCCATTTTCTAGAATACGATGACTTCATTGGAAACAATAGGTGTTGGAACTTCCACAGCCCATTCTAAGGAATCCCTTCTTCTAAGAAAGATCTAAAGGGGTTATGCCTGACCTACAAAATCCATCGTGGGGTCAGTTGTCGGTCCTTCGAGAGGATAACAAAAAAGCTTGTACATATCTAACTTGTCGAAATAAAGAAAAAGACTACTCCAAAGAAGAACCCATTTGCTCACTCCTATTAGGTTTGGGAGTCCACTTTTTCTCCCATGACACATGTTTCCCAAGAAGTGTCTAGTAAAGGCCTCGATCATGAACTCCTACAAAGCTAGCAAAGGGAAACACCCTAGAGGTTTTTCTTCTTTTGCAGCAACTACCATTTTCATCCTTCAGAATGAGGGAAGGAGAGAACATTGATGCATAAGATTCCACCACCATTAATGACATGAGACATGGTTATGCAAATGCCAATACAACACAACTACAACAACTGTAAATGGAGGACATCAGGATGTGACCAAAAGTGAAAACCCAAAGAAACATGTACAATGGAGATCAAAATGGAAGATTCACCATAAATAACAAAGATAAAGCAATAACATAGAATAAAATTACAAACAAAGACTAAGCCCCAAGTAACAAAAAAACTCTTAAAGAAAAATTAAATTAAACAAGCAAGTTTGAGGAATAAAATGAACAATGGAGGAAAATGATGTAAGGAAGGAGAAACTCTCTTTTATAAGCCATATCAGAGTAAAGAATATCGATATGCCAAATTCAACATATGAGAAGTGAAAACTAAGAAGGCGACCAATGAACCGATAAGAAAGTGAGACATTATAGTGCGGGGTGTTTCATTTCTCACAAAATAATCACCACACCCCAAATTTTGCACGACCATTAATTATGTGTCTGGTTTAAAATTGCACTCTACAACCGCAATTATGGCCACAATATTGCAGATGTGGTAGTTTCAACAACTGCATTGGGCCACTATTGTGATGTGATTTAAGATCACGCTTCCAACCGCATTAGAAACTACATCACACAATTTTATGCATGTTTTTTCAAGTATTTTCATCAAAACTCAAATTTTCAGAACCCCAAGACTCAATTTACAATGAAAAACCTTGCCATTAAGTATTTTTGACATCGTATTCCAAACACTTCTTAATAAAAATTCACAACGCAACAGCCGCAAATATGCATAGTGTAACACCCTTCTAATACCCCGCATAAATATTAAACAATAATCAGAGTAAAACATGAAAAGGGCATTACAACTTCCATATAATCAAAACAATACTCATGTCATGCCATAAAAGAGAACATTAAATCAAAATTATTCAGATCATCATGTTAACACAGCGGAATATCTTTAACATCTGAATAATGCAACATCCAAAGTCATAGACTTAAAACACCACCATAATAAAACACCCAAATAAAAGAGTTTCACAAGCAACTCTAAACAACGTCGCCAGTGTTACACGACCAGCGCATGACACGAACCCAACTGACTCTAACGAACTACTTGACGAGCTAATCCTCACCAAGTACAAGAGTTAATCCTCAATCTGAAAAATAACAACAGTAAGGGTGAGTCTCATTCACATTTAACTAATGTTATAAGATATAGATAATAAAATATCAATCACATATCATTCACCCAATTACAGTTACGATCAGATTCACAACCATACAATCAGTACAACAAACACACATTAACACATATTATAACATTGGACAATCTTCCATTCATGTTATAATAACATAAGTAGCCCAATGCAATGCAACTACATGCATGTGGTACCAAAATCTGGGATAACCCATCTCACCGATCCACCATCGTCAAGGATACGGCAACACCCACTCACTAATTCCACACAATGGGAATTAGCTACCACTGTTCCACCATCGTCAAGGACCAGCAACATAATGATTATGAAATGCATGTATCAACCATAACATGCTCATCATCAACATTAATCACCCAGATATCATAATCATCAACCAACACAACAATTAATAGCCACATATAGTTTATGCTATCCTCAACCATAACAAAACACATATTTTACATCGACAATACATGTATATCAACCACCAGTTACAATCGAAACATCATAACAGGTAAAACATTCATTAGTGTACCTGTAAGCATAAACCACCACAACCAAACAAAATCGAGTATTTTAAAATAATTTCGAGTCACGAATCAACACACCATTTTATTATGTAAATTATTTGATTAGCTTCACTATGCTCGAAACGGCGCCAAAATCCGGTTTACGGTTTAAAAGTTACAAATCTTTAAACTCTTCAAAATGGCCTGTCACTAACAGCACGCGGCGCCAACATTGGTTCGCGGCGCGAACTGAACGAGTAAAAATGCCTCACCCTTCTGCCAAGTACTTCGCGGTGCAAACATGTGTTCGCGGAGCGAAATGAGAAAAGAAGTACGCCTTCGCGGCGCAACCATGTGCTTGCGGCGCGTACTGAGTACAACAAAACTTCCTAGCTTTCTGCCAAGCAGTTCGCGGTGCCAACCCCTGGACGCGGCGCGAACTGGCGATTTCTAGGAATCCGAATCGCAGAAAACAGCCTACGATATTGTCCTCCTTTCACCGAATCATTACCAAACCAATTCCATTTCGACCAGATTTCACGTACAGTAAAACAACACATATTATAACACATTTATAATACATTTCAACCATCCAATTAACACCATACATGATCAATACAACATTATAAATCAATTCTTCCAAAACCTAACATTGCTACAACCTAAGCATAACTCAATTGACCTAAACAACCTGATCAATTCTATCCTACTACCTATAATCCCATAATAGAAGATAAATGGAAGAGTCCCCCCTTACTTGAAGGTTGATTCTTCGCTCTTCCTCTGTCGCACTTCTCTACTTCTCTTCTCTTTTCACGTTCAAGCTCTCTCTTCTCCTTGATTCTATTCCTCTTTTCCACAATTCTCTATTTTGTGAAAAATAAAATAAGACTATCTTAATTAGTAATAGGGCCTACCAATGCACCCCCTCCTTTACTAATCACGACTCAAGCCCATCTGATTAATTCTTTCCAAATAATTCCACAAAATACCGAATAATTCTAAATAATTATTTAATTTCCGATTAAATTAAAATTAGAAAATATGGGGTGTTACACATCGCAGCAACCGTAATGCTTGAAATTGCAACACCCGCAACTGCAATTTAAAACCATTGTCTCAATATAGGACAACTAAACCCATGGTTAGTATCCATGTGGAAAAAATGGGAAAGGCTAGAGGTTTGAGTTCATATTGTGACACAACCTAGAAATAAACAATTACGTATGTATTATTACGAGCCAATGAAACATCTGAACTTTACGAGGAGTTAGGGATGTCTTCCACATCAGGAAACAGGGGAAATCTTCCAACCAATAATGGTCATAATAATCTAGTCTAGTACCAAAAGTTATTTTTTTCTAAGAAAACACTCTCAACCGATCCGTTAAGGGAAATTACGAGAAAAGTGCAGTGGATAAACAAAAACTTTCCCTTTGGTGAATCCTTACGGGTCATGATCAGTGATCAAATGATTACCTCTTGTAGCGATTGTTAGAGCGGTAAAGCGGCAAGCAACAAAAGATTTGGAAATATTTATCCGGGAAATTATCGTGTCCACAGAGATTAGTGTTATTGAACTTCCATTCGACGAATTCTTAGCTCTTGAGTTTGGGGTAAATGGGTTTTAAGTAAACAAGGAAAATATAACATATGAACATAAAAAGAATTCATTCTTGATAGATAATAACTTATCTGGTTCGAATCTAAACTACTCCTCACAAACTTAGATTTATCACTCCGCTGCACTCAATCTACATTTCTCATCAGAATCACCACATATCTCTCACATCAATGTCCATTTTTGCAACACTGACGAGAGTTCAACTATATTGCTCTTTCAACGATGTCTCAACCGATCAAACAACACAGAGACATTGAACTTATATATCATGTGATTGTTAACCCCAATCCTATCTCTAGAATCTAAGCTAACATATATCCCCCTAATCAAGATTTATGTTGTCTATTTCTACAAAAACACAAATCCAAAGTATTTAAGCAAAAATATCAAGGAAACACCGATTAAGATTTGTAAAGAAAACTTTATACAACAATAGAGTAACAAATATACATAGGTTTAGAGTAAACTTACAAACAAACCCAACAAAAATGGTTACAAAGAGAAGAAGAAGAGAAGAAAACCCAATTTCTCGCGGTGTCAAACAATATCAATCGAGCTCCCGACCATGAATCATCTGATTACAAGCCACAAATGTTGTTTTCTAAGCTCTCTAGTTGGGGTGGGAATAGGCCAAGCCGACCTACAGGGGCCTATGGCCTAGCCTATATAAGGCCAAGCCAGACCAGACTTATTTAACAAAAAGGTCAGGCTTAGGCTTTTTTTAAAGCCTATTTAATAAAATAGGTCAGGCTTAGGCTATTAAAAAAGCCTATCAAGCCTTATATGTCGCCCTATATTTTCATGTATATTAAAAATAGGCTAAATAGATCGGCCTATATTTGCATGTTTATTAGAAAAAAGACTAAATAGGCAATCCTATATATGCACATATATTAAAACAAAGGCTAAATAGGTTGGCCTATATATGCATATATAGGACAACTTATAAGGTTTCTTAAATAATATGGATTAATTGAAGACCATAATGAAAAATAGGCTTTTAAATAGGCTTTCAGGCTAGGTAGGCTCTTAAAAAGGCCAAGTTAGGCCAAAAAAGAGAGCGTACTATAGGCCACAGACTAGGCTCAGGCCTTTCAAGTTTATCGTAGGCCAGGCCTCATAAAGTCTAGCCTAGCCTAGCCTATTTCCACCCCTACTCTTTAGACCAAAAAATGAAGTATGATGGATTGGGGTTCAAAAATACCCAAAACATAATATAAAAAAATATGTTTTTACCCTATTTATGCACTTTTGAATCTGGTACAGCGCGTGTCGCGCGCAGGAGGGCGCTACGCGCCCACTGTGCTGTCATGAAAAAATCAGCACAAGTGTTTTGGCCATAACTTGAGAACCGTAACTCTGATTTGCGCCCGGTTCGAAGCGTTAGAAAGCTTATTCAATTTCCTATCTAACAATTACAAAATATCAACCAAATTTATGATTTTTTATTCTTTGAATTTAAGCCTTATTCGTTGATGAGTTGGTTCTATTACTCAAAATCGCGCGTTTGAAGTCGTGTCTTCGACACTTTATTGCTCATGCTCCAAATACACAAGAATACCTACAAAAAGACACAGAAACTATCAAAAGGTATAAAAGTATAAGACAATACAAATATTCACAAAGTATATGTATTTATACACAAAACGGAGAATTATTCAACGAATATCAAAAAAGTATCGATAAGTGCCCAAAACATATATACAAAATAAGTACATTTTGGCACTTAACAGCGATGAACCTTTAAAGAGTAATCATGAGTACTACACGAACAACATCATTTTTACTCATTCCATACTAACATAATATCATCACTCACATTGCTAGATAATTAGAATGAAGGCAGAGAAAGGGTACAATTTTAGGTTAAAAAAACTAGGATTTCTAAAATGAATTTGGTCTAGAAAAAATTTAATTTAGCACATGGGTTCTATTATAGACCCACTTGTTGGGCTGCAAGAAGAACAAGCCCACTTAAGCATATCATACCTTATGGTTTATCGTATTTCACTTAAACACGTCGTAAATTACAGTGTACCTCATTTCTATAAATAATGCTAGTGCGTTAGACCGCACCACCAAATAAGTTTCATTTATTTATTTAACCTCTCATCAATTTTTTCTTATGCATGTGACCTTATAGGTTCTCAAAATACTAGAATTTATATTAAATGATATATTTACTATATTAAATAGTGAGTAGCATCTCGCAACACATCATTGGTATTTTCTGGTCTAACCAAAGGCCCAAAAGGGGGAGATCCAATCATCCGTCCAAAGTCACTCCACCAAAGCATTAAAGGTAGAATGTCACCATGCTCTGGAGCCCCACACTAGATCCACGCCATGGACTGCTGCCTACCGATAGACGTTGTCGATAGGCCTTCTACATTCCACGCAAGAAATCAAAGGATGTCCGTAACCACCCTCGTATATAAGGTATCCCACGTGAAACATAAGGTACTCGCTGAACCATGACTCACATTACTCTTTATTCTCTTAGCCTTTGTTTGGGAGTTTGGAGTGGAAGATAGAAGGGGCAGATTTGAAAAATAGGAAAGATTGAGGAAAAAGAAAAGAAGGATTTTGGTTGGGAGGATTTTTCAGGGTTTGTTTTATTCATAACACCAAAAACCCCCTAATATGGTGGAACTCAAAATTTGTATTAGAAGGAGATTTTAGAGGGTTTTGGAGGGCTTAAACATATAGTCAAATATAATATTTTGTGGTTATAATATTTCAAAAATTAAAAATATATTAATGATAAACACTATTTTATTATTCTAAACAAAATATTTTTTTCAAAAAATGTTAAAGATTTCTCTATATTTTATTAAAAAAAATTATTTTTCAAAGCCCTACCTCCCCTCCCCTCCAAACTCCCAAACAAGGCCTTAGTGAATTGGGCATTAGAGTGCTAACCTTGCAGGTCCATCCCCGTGTTATACCATCGGAGATATGCTCCTCCATATCAAGACTCTACTATATCATTTCACGAAGCATTTTTAGTTCCTTAGTAGAAAAATGAGAATGTGTGTGAGAATCGACTTTTGATTTTGGAAAATTTACACAGTATGATTCCTTCTCATTCAAAGTCACAAATCTCAACAACTACTCACGAACAAATAATTAGATGGTTTCCAATCCAATTGCGAAAAACTCCATAGCTTCTTTGATACTCATACAGTATCCTACCTTTATCGTTGACTCAATTGGTATCAGATCTTATAGAAAGAAAGGTGGTCCACCATGAAGTTTCCTCAAATCATCAAAAATAGTAAAAATACAAGAAGAAGACCGTCTTATTCTAGGATTTTGAGATTATAAAAAGGTGGATGAAACTCCTTAATACGACATTTTCATTGTTAGGGAATCCTCATCGATGAAGGAAGATCATACTGATGTACCTCAGGGTCTTCATAAGATTAGGAGTGTAGATGAAATATTTGAAGTCTTCTAAAGGAAGGTATGCTTTAACATTTAATGACCCCTCGACTCATCCATGCAGAATCATAGATTTACCGATCTCTTTTTGAGAAGGTGAAAATAAGAGAGTTGTGAAAGTATGCTTCCTCCCCGTATCTTTATAAATCATCTACAACGAAATCCTATGAAGGTCGTCTATGGATATGTAAAACGTAGTGGCCTCAACGATCCATTTGGTCGTTATTGCAGCTAATTTACATGGAGTGGCCTCCATGCTCCACACGAGTCAAGAAAAAGATCTTAAGCCAGACAATAAGTTTTAAACCTTCCAATTTGATCATAACCTAGCACAGTTAGTATATATATGTGCTTATGTATCGACCACTATGAAGAAGGGACCCGTTGAATGTCTTAGAGTTGATGTCGACCTTTTACATTTTCTTTTAGTAAGATGCTTGGAATAGACTTGAGTGTAGCATACCATCAGTTGAATATCGACCTTTCTGTTTGATACGTGGCCTAACTAAGAAGGCGGTAGTCCCCTAAGTAGGATGAAGTAACCATGAAGACAGTAGTACAAGGTTCACTTAATGTTAACTTTATGTCCGAAGTGAGATACATTGAATGGATCTCCAAAGCCGTACCAGTAAAAAAGACCTCATTAAAGTTGATAATGTGTGTTGATTAGTATGACCTCAATCGGGTGTTCCTCAATGATTCATCTCCATTTCCTAACATATAGAAGATGGTAGATAGTTCAATCGGTTCCACACTCTTGTCATTCATGGATGCGTACTCCGGTTACAACCAGATATCCATGTATGAGATGAATAGAGAGAAAATCGCCTTCATGATTGAGTGAGCCAATGATCAATACAATGTGATTCCATTCAACCCAAATAATGTGGGGAAAACATACTAGAAGATGATGAATAAAGTGTTCAAGACAAATATAGGTGAAAAGATGCAATTTTATATAAATGGTGTAACGCCCGGAAAAATAATTATTTGCTTAATTTAGACATTTGTGATGTTTATTGAAATTTTCGCATTTTGGGACAATTTAGTCGGTATAAGTTCGGGATAGCGGGTCGAGAGTTAATCGAGAATTTTAATATTTTCAGTATTAGAAATATTATTAGAATAATATTTGAAGTTTTGGAAATTTTCCGAGTAATTAAGATTAGATCGGAAATTTGAGACTAAGAGTAATAGGAGAGTATACTGTGAGTACCTTAAGTGGGCTTGTGAGAGTTATGTTACACGTAAGGTTTGTAGGCCCAATTTGGAATAATATGAAGTGAGGGATACACCTAGGTTTTGGAATACTCAGTAACATGACATTGGAGAAAAAAAATAAAAGAATAGCAAAGGAGAAGGAAATAAGGGTTTTGAGAGCTTCTGAGGAATGCATAGAAGTTGCAGCAAAGAAGAGGAAAAGGAGACACGAGAGATATGCCGTGAAGAGGAAAACAGAGCAATTACGCAAAGCCAAAAATTGGAATTCGACCGGAAGTTGTAGAGCGGACTCCGAATACAAGGTAAGGGTGGGGTTCTTATTCTATAAACGAGAATATGATGGACCGTATATGGGATTTAGGGAATTTTAGTATCTCTTTGTGTGCGATTAATTGTTTCGTGAAATTGCTAAATTGGTGTCTGGAATTTGTGTGAAAATTATGTTGCTATGTGAGTAGTACTTGACTCTGTGATGTCTGTGATAATTTGAATAAATTTGAATTTGTGATCGATGATAATGAACATATTTCGGTGACGATGATGAATTGTGATGTTGGTGAATTTATATTGGTATAAAACGATACCAGAATAAGAATTTAAGTCTGGAAAGTAGAAGAAAACATTAGGGATGGGGGCCACGATTTAGGGGCGGACGTCCCATTGAGGAAGTGGTACGGGGGTCTCACAAATATGTGTGACGGTTAACAATACAAGGAGGGGGCACGCCCCATATAATGAGAAGGAACGAGGGCGCTGGTCCATAAGAGATGGTGACCGCCCCTGCAAGTGATACCTTCCATTAATTTATGATTAATATGTTTAGATCATGTTCAAATATATGAACTAGTAGTATTAGCTATGTATCAAACTTATTTAGTAAATAAGTTAGTATCACTAGCATGCGAAAATTAGAGGAAGATGTCACGGGGGTCCCATCACTTTAATGCTGCTACTATAATTTCTAATATTTAACCAATCTAGTACTACGAATAATCATCTTATAATTTCGTGCCACTTAGAATTTAGCTATAGCATTTAAATTACTACGAATTCAATTAAACTAGTGGAATGCACTACTAGTAATTGATATAAAATAGCAAAGGAATAATTTAGTAACAGAAGCAACAGAGTTTTAGCATTTAGAAGACTAGCTTTATAGCAACAACAGTGTTAGTATTTAGTAGCATATTAATGACAGAAAGTAAAATGAATAACAGACCAGAACTAATTAAACTGAGTAGTATAATATAGGCGAGTCCGAAATTAATTCGGTATCCGTGATATGGTGACGGTTTTGGCGATGTTGTGACGTAACACATGTTATTGTGATTTTGTGAATTGCAGGAAAATAATGTGACGATTATCTACCAATAATTATTGATATATTTTGAGGATGTCGGAGAATGCCTTTGTGACGATATTTGGCGACGTGTTTGTGATTATTGCAAAATGCAGTGAATAAAGCGACGTTGAGTTACCTCTAACTATTGGTAACATTTGTGATATATGCGTATGCCTCGCGACGTTGTTTTGTGATGTTTATGATTTGTTGCATTTCATCAGGGTCTCATAATTTGCATGTTTTAGCGATGGCCTGGATTGACAAACAGCGACGAAAGCTTATGCCTGTTTTGATGCCTCTATTTATTGGCAATTGGCGATAGGGGGTGAAGCCCTGGGTACCACATGCATGTGCATTTGTTAGAGTCTCATTTCATTTGTGTGATTACGAGTTTATGTGTTTTGATGTGTGAATCTATGTGACTTGTTGTGAACTTTGAATATGATCTTATGTGAGATATTGTGACTTGTGTTGTTGATTGAAACAGTGAAGTAAACTAGACGGTAACGATTATACCGCAAAGCGATAAATATTATAACTTGAACCTGAATATACTATTTATCATCATCCTGTTTATATTGTTTGATAGCTCATCCCTTTCTTTTGTTTCGCCGTTACCTTTATACTGGTAACATGCAGGTGATAGCTTTGATGAAGATTTAGACGCTGTGAGTCGAGTTGGTGGTCGCTCTGATACGTAGCACTCAGGGGGGATAAACTATTGTATTATTAATTTTTATGTTTGATGGATTTTTAGTGATGTTTTATTTTAGTTGTGACTCAAAGTTGTTTTGTGATGATGCTATGATTAAAATAAATCATTGTGAAGTTTTGTGAATTCCGCTGCGAGATAAAATAATTATTTTGAAACAAAGTGATTTTTGAATAATGATTGAATTGTCTGTTGTAAGTTTACGTGCTATGTATCTGTATGAAGGCAAATAAGCCGTAATTGTTTTTGAAATGACGAATATGTGATACCTCAAATGAACGTGTTTGGAATTTATACTCTGATTTTCCGTATAATTTATCGGGTAGATTTGGGGTGTTACATATGGCACGATCGCCAAATTCAGAAGAGTTCAAAAATACAACATAAGGCTTAATCCAGAAAGGGATTTTTCCTTTAGGGTCATAGTCGACAAATTTTTGGGATTTTTCCTAACAGAAAGAGGCATAGAAGCGAACTCTTAAAAATGAGATGTGGTCATCAAGATGATAGTGACAATGACAAAGAAAAAGGTATTTGTAACGCCCGAAAATTCGATTATTTGTTTAATTTAGACGTTTGGAGTGTTTAGTGAAATTTTTGTATTTTGGGACGATTTAGTCGGTATTAGTTCGGGATAGGGGATCGATAATTAATCGGAAATTCTTTATATTTTTAGTATTAGAAATATTATTAGAGTGACGTGTACCGTTTTGGGAATTTTTGGAGTAAATAAAATTAGACCGTAAAAAAAGAGGTAACGAGTAAATTGGGAGTTTTAATAAAATAAATTAGATGGGCAGAGTGTTATGTGTTATGTGTAATTTGGTTTTGGCCCAAATTGGAATAATTGAGAAGTGATGATACACCTAGGTTTTTAGAAACTCAGTAACATAACATTTGGGGAAAAAGAGAAGGACGGCAGAGAGAAGAGGAAAATTGGAAAAGAAAAGAGATACGAGAAGTTTGCCGTGAAGAGAATAACGGAAGGATTACGAGAAGCCGGAAAACTTGGATTCGACCGGAATTGTAGAGCGGACTCTGAATATAAGGTAAGGGTGGGGTTCTTGCTCTATAAACGGGGATATGATGAATCATATGTGGGGTTTAGGGTAATAATATTATCTCTATGTTTCGGTATGATTTGAAGGATAAAATTGTGACGACCGAAAACGTAAGGGTGCCGAACGGTACCCAGGCAGGGGAAAGAAGTGTCGATCGGCACAAGCATAATGGAGGGGTGTGTCGTTAGGCACCAAGGCATATGACGAGGGGCACTTCTGTTGTCCAGTATTTAAGTGGTTAGATTTTAAGGGATGGTAGTATCAATAATATAATAGTTCTATACACTAATAACACTGATATACATATGTTGATCCATTACATATAAGATAAATATATTTGGAGGTACTGTAGCTATTTTTCTATAACTTCACATGATGTATATATGTATATATACACTTTTTCAAGAATCATGGATGATATATCATATATATAAAATTTCAATAATAGTACTAATAATAACAATTTAGTATTATTATAAATATAGTTTTAAAAGTTATGGGTTTATAAATAAACATTTAGTGTATTTAGTTAATTTAATTAAGAGACCAATTAAATTAAATTGTTCAGGTAATCACCTAGCAGTATGGCAGTAGTAGGAAAATAGCAGTATCAATATAGTTTAGTTAATTTAACAGGAACAATGATATCTGAGATATAGAACTTAGTAGCCAAAGTATTTTAATAGTAGTAGAATAAAATAACTGGATTAGTAAATCACAGAGTAGGATATTTCAGTAGCAGTTATGAATAATTATTAGCAGTGTTTATTTAATTAGCTGAATTACTTTAGACAATATAACAGTGTAGTAGAAAATGATTAGTGAGCGGAAAATAGATAAATAATAGACCGGAACTAATTAGCAGAGTCGAATAAATTAGGAGTGTCGAGGTATAACTCGATATCCGTTGTTTTAAGATGCGACGTGTTTTCTTTTGTGATTGTTGTGACGTATTGAATTGTTGAATTCATGTGAATTGTCGTGGTGTTAATTGTGACGATTTGTTGTTGATTGTCGACCATAGTTGTTGACTAGTTGTGTGTGTGCATTGTTGTTGACTTGCTATTGTGACGTTGTGATGTGAATATTCTGGTGAATTATTGTGAAGTGCAGGAAGTGAAGTGACGATTATGTATCAATAATTATTGATATATTTTGGCGATGTAGGTGAATGCCTTTGCGACGTTGTTTTGCGATGTTTGTGATCTGTTGCATTTCATTAGTGTCTCATGATTTGCATGTTTTAGCGACGGCCTGGATTGGCAAACAGCGACGAAGGCTTATGCCTGTTTTGATGCCTCTATTATCTGGCAATTGGCGATGGGGGCTGAAGCCCTGGGTACCACATGCATGTGCATTTTTTAGAGTCGCATTTCATTTGCGTGATTATGATGTTATGTGTTTTGATGTGTGAATTTATATGACTTGTTGTGAACTTTGAATATGATCTTAGGTGAGATATTGTGACTGGTGTTGTTGATTGAAATAGTGAAGTAAACTAGACGGTAACGATTATACCGCAAAGTGATAATTATTATAACTTGAACCTGAATATATTATTTATCATCACCCTGTTTATATGGTTTGATCTCTCACCCCTTTCTCTTGTTTCGCCGTTACCTTTATACTGGTAACGTGCAGGTGATAGCTTTGATGAAGATTTAGACGTTGTGAGTCGAGTCGGTGGTCGCTCTGATACGTAGCACTCGGGGGATAAACGATTGCTTTATTATTTGTTATGTTTGCTGAATTTTAGTGATGTTTTACTTTGGTGGTGACTCAAAGTTATTTGTGAAGATGCTATGATGATTAAAATCAAAATAGAGAAGTTTTGTGAATTCCGCTGCAAGTTAAAAATGTTTATTTTGATAAAATGATTTCGAAGATTAATTAAATTATCGTTTTAAATTTCTGTGCTATGTATCTATATGAAGGTAAATAAGCCGTAATTGTTTTTGAATGATGAATATGTGATACCTCAAATGAATTTGTTTGGAATTTATACTCTGATTTTCCATATAATTTATCGGGTAGATTTGGGGTGTTACATTAGTGGTATCAGAGCCAGACCTCTCCCAGTACGATGTGGTTCGAGGACGAACCATGCAGAAGCTGGTGGGCATGTAACACCCGAGGCCGAAGAAGGCGAGGGGTGGATACACCGCATATAACACTCAAGGCCGATTATGGCAAGGAGTGGTCGCCACATCGGAATGAGAGGAATCCTAAGGCCGTGCAGGTATGGGACTGCACGGTTGAAGGAAAACTTATAAGGATTGATGGGTACTACCTATACTAACAAGATGCATCTTCTTTTCGGTAGCTCATTCAATAAGAACTCCACAGTTAAGCGTGCTTGACTTGGAGTAGTCTTGGGATGGGTGACCTTCTAGGATATTTCCTGGAAAGCGTGCAAGTGAGGTCAAAACATACTGAAAAGACCCGTATTGGTTTGTGGGGTCAGTCGATCATCCCGAAAGTAGTTTGGGGCGTTACAAATGGTATCAGAGCATGTCTGTCTGTCCGGCCAATGTTGTCTAACGTTGTCTATTCCTCTGTACGCGACCAGTGTGTGAAACACTATGGTACTTGTTGTTTTCTGATTTTTTGTTGCAAGAGTTGGTTTGAAACTAAGTGGGGGAGAAGCTGTGCTTCTCGGTTATGCTTCGGTTGTAAGTTGTTGGAGCAATGTAATGCTTAAGGAGACGGTGCAAGTATTGTTGGAGCTTGTTGATATATAATTAAGATTTTGGTTGTTAATTAAGTTGGAGCATCTTGGAAATAATAATTATGATGAATGATTAGTATTTTAGATTTAAACCTTGCTGAATTCGGCCGTTTCGAAGGAATAGTAGTTAGAGTGATGTCAAGCACAACTTGGAGATCAGCGGGTTGGAAACTAGAACGAAGTTAAGAATGGTGGTATCGGAGGAATTTTCGAGGACGAAAATCTTTTAAGTGGGGGAGAGTTGTAACGCCCGAAAATTCGTTTATTTGTTTAATTTAGACGTTTGGAGTGTTTAGTGAAATTTTTGTATTTTGGGACGATTTAGTCGGTATTAGTTCGGGATAGGGGATCGATAATTAATCGGAATTTTTTTATATTTTTAGTATTAGAAATATTATTAGAGTGACGTGTACCGTTTTGGGAATTTTTGGAGTAAATAAAATTAGACCGTAAAAAATAAGGTAACGAGTAAATTGGGAGTTTTAATAACATAAATTATATGGGCTGAGTGTTATGTGTTATGTGTAATTTGGTTTTGGCCCAAATTGGAATAATTGAGAAGTGATGATACACCTAGGTTTTTAGAAACTCAGTAACATAACATTTGGGGAAAAAGAGAAGGACGGCAGAGAGAAGAGGAAAATTGGAAAAGAAAAGAGATACGAGAAGTTTGCCGTGAAGAGAATAACGGAAGGATTACGAGAAGCCGGAAAACTTGGATTCGACCGGAATTGTAGAGCGGACTCCGAATATAAGGTAAGGGTGGGGTTCTTGCTCTATAAACGGGGATATGATGAATCATATGTGGGGTTTAGGGTAATAATATTATCTCTATGTTTCGGTATGATTTGAAGGATAAAATTGTGACGACCGAAAACGTAAGGGTGCCGAACGGTGCCCAGGCAGGGGAAAGAAGTGTCGATCGGCACAAGCATAATGGAGGGGTGTGTCGTTAGGCATCAAGGCATATGACGAGGGGCACTTCTGTTGTCCAGTATTTAAGTGGTTAGATTTTAAGGGATGGTAGTATCAATAATATAATAGTTCTATACACTAATAACACTGATATACATATGTTGATCCATTACATATAAGATAAATATATTTGGAGGTACTGTAGCTATTTTTCTATAACTTCACGTGATGTATATATGTATATATATACTTTTTCAAGAATCATGGATGGTATATCATATATATATATAAAATTTCAATAATAGTACTAATAATAACAATTTCGTATTATTATAAATATAGTTTTAAACGTTATGGGTTTATAAGTAAACATTTAGTGTATTTAGTTAATTTAATTAAGAGACCAATTAAATTAAATTGTTCAGGAAATCACCTAGCAGTATGGCAGTAGTAGGAAAATAGCAGTATCAATATAGTTTAGTTAATTTAACAGGAACAACGATATCTGAGATATAGAACTTAGTAGCCAAAGTATTTTAATAGTAGTAGAATAAAATAACTGGATTAGTAAATCACAGAGTAGGATATTTCAGTAGCAGTTATGAATAATTATTAGCAGTGTTTATTTAATTAGCTGAATTACTTTAGACAATATAACAGTGTAGTAGAAAATGATTAGTGAGCGGAAAATAGATAAATAATAGACCGGAACTAATTAGCAGAGTCGAATAAATTAGGAGTGTCGAGGTATAACTCGATATCCGTTGTTTTAAGATGCGACGTGTTTTCTTTTGTGATTGTTGTGACGTATTGAATTGTTGAATTCATGTGAATTGCCGTGGTGTTAATTGTGACGATTTGTTGTTGATTGTCGATCATAGTTGTTGACTAGTTGTGTGTGTGCATTGTTGTTGACTTGCTATTGTGACGTTGTGATGTGAATATTCTGGTGAATTATTGTGAAGTGCAGGAAGTGAAGTGACGATTATGTATCAATAATTATTGATATATTTTGGCGATGTAGGTGAATGCCTTTGCGACGTTGTTTTGCGATGTTTGTGATCTGTTGCATTTCATTAGTGTCTCATGATTTGCATGTTTTAGCGACGGCCTGGATTGGCAAACAGCGACGAAGGCTTATGCCTGTTTTGATGCCTCTATTATCTGGCAATTGGCGATGGGGGCTGAAGCCCTCGGTACCACATGCTTGTGCATTTTTTAGAGTCGCATTTCATTTGCGTGATTATGATGTTATGTGTTTTGATGTGTGAATTTATGTGACTTGTTGTGAACTTTGAATATGATCTTAGGTGAGATATTGTGACTGGTGTTGTTGATTGAAATAGTGAAGTAAACTAGACGGTAACGATTATACCGCAAAGTGATAATTATTATAACTTGAACCTGAATATATTATTTATCATCACCCTGTTTATATGGTTTGATATCTCACCCCTTTCTCTTGTTTCGCCGTTACCTTTATACTGGTAACGTGCAGGTGATAGCTTTGATGAAGATTTAGACGCTGTGAGTCGAGTCGGTGGTCGCTCTGATACGTAGCACTCGGGGGATAAACGATTGCTTTATTATTTGTTATGTTTGCTGAATTTTAGTGATGTTTTACTTTGGTGGTGACTCAAAGTTATTTGTGAAGATGCTATGATGATTAAAATCAAAATAGAGAAGTTTTGTGAATTCCGCTGCAAGTTAAAAATGTTTATTTTGATAAAATGATTTCGAAGATTAATTAAATTATCGTTTTAAATTTCTGTGCTATGTATCTATATGAAGGTAAATAAGCCGTAATTGTTTTTGAATGACGAATATGTGATACCTCAAATGAATTTGTTTGGAATTTATACTCTGATTTTCCGTATAATTTATCGGGTAGATTTGGGGTGTTACATTAGTGGTATCAGAGCCAGACCTCTCCCAGTACGATGTGGTTCGAGGACGAACCATGCAGAAGCTGGTGGGCATGTAACACCCGAGGCCGAAGAAGGCGAGGGGTGGATACACCGCATATAACACTCAAGGCCGATTATGGCAAGGAGTGGTCGCCTTATCGGAATGAGAGGAATCCTAAGGCCGTGCAGGTATGGGACTACACGGTTGAAGGAAAACTTATAAGGATTGATGGGTACTACCTATACTAACAAGATGCATCTTCTTTTCGGTAGCTCATTCAATAAGAACTCCACAGTTAAGCGTGCTTGACTTGGAGTAGTCTTGGGATGGGTGACCTTCTGGGAAGTTTCCTGGAAAGCGTGCAAGTGAGGTCAAAGCATGCGGAAAAGACCCGTGTTGGTTTGTGGGGTCAGTCGATCATCCCGAAAGTAGTTTGGGGCGTTACAAATGGTATCAGAGCATGTCGGTCTGTCCGGCCAATGTTGTCCAACGTTGTCTATTCCTCTGTACGCGACCAGTGTGTGAAACACTATGGTACTTGTTGTTTTCTGATTTTTTGTTGCAAGAGTTGGTTTGAAACTAAGTGGGGGAGAAGCTGTGCTTCTCGGTTATGCTTCGGTTGTAAGTTGTTGGAGCAATGTAATGCTTAAGGAGACGGTGCAAGTATTGTTGGAGCTTGTTGATATAGAATTAAGATTTTGGTTGTTAATTAAGTTGGAGCATCTTGGAAATAATAATTATGATGAATGATTAGTATTTTAGATTTAAACCTTGCTGAATTCGGCCGTTTCGAAGGAATAGTAGTTAGAGTGTTGTCAAGCACAACTTGGAGATCAGCGGGTTGGAAACTAGAACGAAGTTAAGAATGGTGGTATCGGAGGAATTTTCGAGGACGAAAATCTTTTAAGTGGGGGAGAGTTGTAACGCCCGAAAATTCGTTTATTTGTTTAATTTAGACGTTTGGAGTGTTTAGTGAAATTTTTGTATTTTGGGACGATTTAGTCGGTATTAGTTCGGGATAGGGGATCGATAATTAATCGGAATTTTTTTATATTTTTAGTATTAGAAATATTATTAGAGTGACGTGTACCGTTTTGGGAATTTTTGGAGTAAATAAAATTAGACCGTAAAAAAAGAGGTAACGAGTAAATTGGGAGTTTTAATAAAATAAATTAGATGGGCTGAGTGTTATGTGTTATGTGTAATTTGGTTTTGGCCCAAATTGGAGTAATTGAGAAGTGATGATACACCTAGGTTTTTAGAAACTCAGTAACATAACATTTGGGGAAAAAGAGAAGGACGGGAGAGAGAAGAGGAAAATTGGAAAAGAAAAGAGATACGAGAAGTTTGCCGTGAAGAGAATAACGGAAGGATTACGAGAAGCCGGAAAACTTGGATTCGACCGGAATTGTAGAGCGGACTCCGAATATAAGGTAAGGGTGGGGTTCTTGCTCTATAAACGGGGATATGATGAATCATATGTGGGGTTTAGGGTAATAATATTATCTCTATGTTCCGGTATGATTTGAAGGATAAAATTGTGACGACCGAAAACGTAAGGGTGCCGAACGGTACCCAGGCAGGGGAAAGAAGTGTCGATCGGCACAAGCATAATGGAGGGGTGTGTCGTTAGGCACCAAGGCATATGACGAGGGGCACTTCTGTTGTCCAGTATTTAAGTGGTTAGATTTTAAGGGATGGTAGTATCAATAATATAATAGTTCTATACACTAATAACACTGATATACATATGTTGATCCATTACATATAAGATAAATATATTTGGAGGTACTGTAGCTATTTTTCTATAACTTCACGTGATGTATATATGTATATATATACTTTTTCAAGAATCATGGATGGTATATCATATATATATATAAAATTTCAATAATAGTACTAATAATAACAATTTAGTAGTATTATAAATATAGTTTTAAAAGTTATGGGTTTATAAATAAACATTTAGTGTATTTAGTTAATTTAATTAAGAGACCAATTAAATTAAATTGTTCAGGAAATCACCTAGCAGTATGGCAGTAGTAGGAAAATAGCAGTATCAATATAGTTTAGTTAATTTAACAGGAACAATGATATCTGAGATATAGAACTTAGTAGCCAAAGTATTTTAATAGTAATAGAATAAAATAACTAGATTAGTAAATCACAGAGTAGGATATTTCAGTAGCAGTTATGAATAATTATTAGCAGTGTTTATTTAATTAGCTGAATTACTTTAGACAATATAACAGTGTAGTAGAAAATGATTAGTGAGCGGAAAATAGATAAATAATAGACCGGAACTAATTAGCAGAGTCGAATAAATTAGGAGTGTCGAGGTATAACTCGATATCCGTTGTTTTAAGATGCGACGTGTTTTCTTTTGTGATTGTTGTGACGTATTGAATTGTTGAATTCATGTGAATTGCCGTGGTGTTAATTGTGACGATTTGTTGTTGATTGCCGATCATAGTTGTTGACTAGTTGTGTGTGTGCATTGTTGTTGACTTGCTATTGTAACGTTGTGATGTGAATATTCTGGTGAATTATTATGAAGTGCAGGAAGTGAAGTGACGATTATGTATCAATAATTATTGATATATTTTGGCGATGTAGGTGAATGCCTTTGCGACGTTGTTTTGCGATGTTTGTGATCTGTTGCATTTCATTAGTGTCTCATGATTTGCATGTTTTAGCGACGGCCTGGATTGGCAAACAGCGACGAAGGCTTATGCCTGTTTTGATGCCTCTATTATCTGGCAATTGGCGATGGGGGCTGAAGCCCTCGGTACCACATGCATGTGCATTTTTTAGAGTCGCATTTCATTTGCGTGATTATGATGTTATGTGTTTTGATGTGTGAATTTATGTGACTTGTTGTGAACTTTGAATATGATCTTAGGTGAGATATTGTGACTGGTGTTGTTGATTGAAATAGTGAAGTAAACTAGACGGTAACGATTATACCGCAAAGTGATAATTATTATAACTTGAACCTGAATATATTATTTATCATCACCCTTTTTATATGGTTTGATATCTCACCCCTTTCTCTTGTTTCGCCGTTACCTTTATACTGGTAACGTGCAGGTGATAGCTTTGATGAAGATTTAGACGCTGTGAGTCGAGTCGGTGGTCGCTCTGATACGTAGCACTCGGGGGATAAACGATTGCTTTATTATTTGTTATGTTTGCTGAATTTTAGTGATGTTTTACTTTGGTGGTGACTCAAAGTTATTTGTGAAGATGCTATGATGATTAAAATCAAAATAGAGAAGTTTTGTGAATTCCGCTGCAAGTTAAAAATGTTTATTTTGATAAAATGATTTCGAAGATTAATTAAATTATCGTTTTAAATTTCTGTGCTATGTATCTATATGAAGGTAAATAAGCCGTAATTGTTTTTGAATGATGAATATGTGATACCTCAAATGAATTTGTTTGGAATTTATACTCTGATTTTCCGTATAATTTATCGGGTAGATTTGGGGTGTTACATTAGTGGTATCAGAGCCAGACCTCTCCCAGTACGATGTGGTTCGAGGACGAACCATGCAGAAGCTGGTGGGCATGTAACACCCGAGGCCGAAGAAGGCGAGGGGTGGATACACCGCATATAACACTCAAGGCCGATTATGGCAAGGAGTGGTCGCCACATCGGAATGAGAGGAATCCTAAGGCCGTGCAGGTATGGGACTGCACGGTTGAAGGAAAACTTATAAGGATTGATGGGTACTACCTATACTAACAAGATGCATCTTCTTTTTGGTAGCTCATTCAATAAGAACTCCACAGTTAAGCGTGCTTGACTTGGAGTAGTCTTGGGATGGGTGACCTTCTAGGATATTTCCTGGAAAGCGTGCAAGTGAGGTCAAAACATACTGAAAAGACCCGTATTGGTTTGTGGGGTCAGTCGATCATCCCGAAAGTAGTTTGGGGCGTTACAAATGGTATCAGAGCATGTCGGTCTGTCCGGCCAATGTTGTCCAACGTTGTCTATTCCTCTGTACGCGACCAGTGTGTGAAACACTATGGTACTTGTTGTTTTCTGATTTTTTGTTGCAAGAGTTGGTTTGAAACTAAGTGGGGGAGAAGCTATGCTTCTCGGTTATGCTTCGGTTGTAAGTTGTTGGAGCAATGTAATGCTTAAGGAGACGGTGCAAGTATTGTTGGAGCTTGTTGATATAGAATTAAGATTTTGGTTGTTAATTAAGTTGGAGCATCTTGGAAATAATAATTATGATGAATGATTAGTATTTTAGATTTAAACCTTGCTGAATTCGGCCGTTTCGAAGGAATAGTAGTTAGAGTGTTGTCAAGCACAACTTGGAGATCAGCGGGTTGGAAACTAGAACGAAGTTAAGAATGGTGGTATCGGAGGAATTTTCGAGGACGAAAATCTTTTAAGTGGGGGAGAGTTGTAACGCCCGAAAATTCGTTTATTTGTTTAATTTAGACGTTTGGAGTGTTTAGTGAAATTTTTGTATTTTGGGACGATTTAGTCGGTATTAGTTCGGGATAGGGGATCGATAATTAATCGGAATTTTTTTATATTTTTAGTATTAGAAATATTATTAGAGTGACGTGTACCGTTTTGGGAATTTTTGGAGTAAATAAAATTAGACCGTAAAAAAAGAGGTAACGAGTAAATTGGGAGTTTTAATAAAATAAATTAGATGGGCTGAGTGTTATGTGTTATGTGTAATTTGGTTTTGGCCCAAATTGGAGTAATTGAGAAGTGATGATACACCTAGGTTTTTAGAAACTCAGTAACATAACATTTGGGGAAAAAGAGAAGGACGGGAGAGAGAAGAGGAAAATTGGAAAAGAAAAGAGATACGAGAAGTTTGCCGTGAAGAGAATAACGGAAGGATTACGAGAAGCCGGAAAACTTGGATTCGACCGGAATTGTAGAGTGGACTCCGAATATAAGGTAAGGGTGGGGTTCTTGCTCTATAAACGGGGATATGATGAATCATATGTGGGGTTTAGGGTAATAATATTATCTCTATGTTCCGGTATGATTTGAAGGATAAAATTGTGACGACCGAAAACGTAAGGGTGCATAACGGTACCCAGGCAGGGGAAAGAAGTGTCGATCGGCACAAGCATAATGGAGGGGTGTGTCGTTAGGCATCAAGGCATATGACGAGGGGCACTTCTGTTGTCCAGTATTTAAGTGGTTAGATTTTAAGGGATGGTAGTATCAATAATATAATAGTTCTATACACTAATAACACTGATATACATATGTTGATCCATTACATATAAGATAAATATATTTGGAGGTACTGTAGCTATTTTTCTATAACTTCACGTGATGTATATATGTATATATATACTTTTTCAAGAATCATGGATGGTATATCATATATATATAAAATTTCAATAATAGTACTAATAATAACAATTTAGTATTATTATAAATATAGTTTTAAAAGTTATGGGTTTATAAGTAAACATTTAGTGTATTTAGTTAATTTAATTAAGAGACCAATTAAATTAAATTGTTCAGGAAATCACCTAGCAGTATGGCAGTAGTAGGAAAATAGCAGTATCAATATAGTTTAGTTAATTTAACAGGAACAATGATATCTGAGATATAGAACTTAGTAGCCAAAGTATTTTAATAGTAGTAGAATAAAATAACTGGATTAGTAAATCACAGAGTAGGATATTTCAGTAGCAGTTATGAATAATTATTAGCAGTGTTTATTTAATTAGCTGAATTACTTTAGACAATATAACAGTGTAGTAGAAAATGATTAGTGAGCGGAAAATAGATAAATAATAGACCGGAACTAATTAGCAGAGTCGAATAAATTAGGAGTGTCGAGGTATAACTCGATATCCGTTGTTTTAAGATGCGACGTGTTTTCTTTTGTGATTGTTGTGTCGTATTGAATTTTTGAATTCATGTGTATTGCCGTGGTGTTAATTGTGACGATTTGTTGTTGATTGTCGATCATAGTTGTTGACTAGTTGTGTGTGTGCATTGTTGTTGACTTGCTATTGTGACGTTGTGATGTGAATATTCTGGTGAATTATTGTGAAGTGCAGGAAGTGAAGTGACGATTATGTATCAATAATTATTGATATATTTTGGCGATGTAGGTGAATGCCTTTGCGACGTTGTTTTGCGATGTTTGTGATCTGTTGCATTTCATTAGTGTCTCATGATTTGCATGTTTTAGCGACGGCCTGGATTGGCAAACAGCGACGAAGGCTTATGCCTGTTTTGATGCCTCTATTATCTGGCAATTGGCGATGGGGGCTGAAGCCCTCGGTACCACATGCATGTGCATTTTTTAGAGTCGCATTTCATTTGCGTGATTATGATGTTATGTGTTTTGATGTGTGAATTTATGTGACTTGTTGTGAACTTTGAATATGATCTTAGGTGAGATATTGTGACTGGTGTTGTTGATTGAAATAGTGAAGTAAACTAGACGGTAACGATTATACCGCAAAGTGATAATTATTATAACTTGAACCTGAATATATTATTTATCATCACCCTGTTTATATGGTTTGATATCTCACCCCTTTCTCTTGTTTCGCCGTTACCTTTATACTGGTAACGTGCAGGTGATAGCTTTGATGAAGATTTAGACGCTGTGAGTCGAGTCGGTGGTCGCTCTGATACGTAGCACTCGGGGGATAAACGATTGCTTTATTATTTGTTATGTTTGCTGAATTTTAGTGATGTTTTACTTTGGTGGTGACTCAAAGTTATTTGTGAAGATGCTATGATGATTAAAATCAAAATAGAGAAGTTTTGTGAATTCCGCTGCAAGTTAAAAATGTTTATTTTGATAAAATGATTTCGAAGATTAATTAAATTATCGTTTTAAATTTCTGTGCTATGTATCTATATGAAGGTAAATAAGCCGTAATTGTTTTTGAATGATGAATATGTGATACCTCAAATGAATTTGTTTGGAATTTATACTCTGATTTTCCGTATAATTTATCGGGTAGATTTGGGGTGTTACATTAGTGGTATCAGAGCCAGACCTCTCCCAGTACGATGTGGTTCGAGGACGAACCATGCAGAAGCTGGTGGGCATGTAACACCCGAGGCCGAAGAAGGCGAGGGGTGGATACACCGCATATAACACTCAAGGCCGATTATGGCAAGGAGTGGTCGCCACATCGGAATGAGAGGAATCCTAAGGCCGTGCAGGTATGGGACTGCACGGTTGAAGGAAAACTTATAAGGATTGATGGGTACTACCTATACTAACAAGATGCATCTTCTTTTTGGTAGCTCATTCAATAAGAACTCCACAGTTAAGCGTGCTTGACTTGGAGTAGTCTTGGGATGGGTGACCTTCTGGGAAGTTTCCTGGAAAGCGTGCAAGTGAGGTCAAAGCATGCTGAAAAGACCCGTGTTGGTTTGTGGGGTCAGTCGATCATCCCGAAAGTAGTTTGGGGCGTTACAAATGGTATCAGAGCATGTCGGTCTGTCCGGCCAATGTTGTCCAACGTTGTCTATTCCTCTGTACGCGACCAGTGTGTGAAACACTATGGTACTTGTTATTTTCTGATTTTTTGTTGCAAGAGTTGGTTTGAAACTAAGTGGGGGAGAAGCTGTGCTTCTCGGTTATGCTTCGGTTGTAAGTTGTTGGAGCAATGTAATGCTTAAGGAGACGGTGCAAGTATTGTTGGAGCTTGTTGATATAGAATTAAGATTTTGGTTGTTAATTAAGTTGGAGCATCTTGGAAATAATAATTATGATGAATGATTAGTATTTTAGATTTAAACCTTGCTGAATTCGGCCGTTTCGAAGGAATAGTAGTTAGAGTGTTGTCAAGCACAACTTGGAGATCAGCGGGTTGGAAACTAGAACGAAGTTAAGAATGGTGGTATCGGAGGAATTTTCGAGGACGAAAATCTTTTAAGTGGGGGAGAGTTGTAACGCCCGAAAATTCGTTTATTTGTTTAATTTAGACGTTTGGAGTGTTTAGTGAAATTTTTGTATTTTGGGACGATTTAGTCGGTATTAGTTCGGGATAGGGGATCGATAATTAATCGGAATTTTTTTATATTTTTAATATTAGAAATATTATTAGAGTGACGTGTACCGTTTTGGGAATTTTTGGAGTAAATAAAATTAGACCGTAAAAAAAGAGGTAACGAGTAAATTGGGAGTTTTAATAAAATAAATTAGATGGGCTGAGTGTTATGTGTTATGTGTAATTTGGTTTTGGCCCAAATTGGAATAATTGAGAAGTGATGATACACCTAGGTTTTTAGAAACTCAGTAACATAACATTTGGGGAAAAAGAGAAGGACTGCAGAGAGAAGAGGAAAATTGGAAAAGAAAAGAGATACGAGAAGTTTGCCGTGAAGAGAATAACGGAAGGATTACGAGAAGCCGGAAAACTTGGATTCGACCGGAATTGTAGAGCGGACTCTGAATATAAGGTAAGGGTGGGGTTCTTGCTCTATAAACGGGGATATGATGAATCATATGTGGGGTTTAGGGTAATAATATTATCTCTATGTTTCGGTATGATTTGAAGGATAAAATTGTGACGACCGAAAACGTAAGGGTGCCGAACGGTACCCAGGCAGGGGAAAGAAGTGTCGATCGGCACAAGCATAATGGAGGGGTGTGTCGTTAGGCACCAAGGCATATGACGAGGGGCACTTCTGTTGTCCAGTATTTAAGTGGTTAGATTTTAAGGGATGGTAGTATCAATAATATAATAGTTCTATACACTAATAACACTGATATACATATGTTGATCCATTACATATAAGATAAATATATTTGGAGGTACTGTAGCTATTTTTCTATAACTTCACGTGATGTATATATGTATATATATACTTTTTCAAGAATCATGGATGGTATATCATATATATATATAAAATTTCAATAATAGTACTAATAATAACAATTTAGTATTATTATAAATATAGTTTTAAAAGTTATGGGTTTATAAATAAACATTTAGTGTATTTAGTTAATTTAATTAAGAGACCAATTAAATTAAATTGTTCAGGTAATCACCTAGCAGTATGGCAGTAGTAGGAAAATAGCAGTATCAATATAGTTTAGTTAATTTAACAGGGGAACAATGATATCTGAGATATAGAACTTAGTAGCCAAAGTATTTTAATAGTAGTAGAATAAAATAACTGGATTAGTAAATCACAGAGTAGGATATTTCAGTAGCAGTTATGAATAATTATTAGCAGTGTTTATTTAATTAGCTGAATTACTTTAGACAATATAACAGTGTAGTAGAAAATGATTAGTGAGCGGAAAATAGATAAATAATAGACCGGAACTAATTAGCAGAGTCGAATAAATTAGGAGTGTCGAGGTATAACTCGATATCCGTTGTTTTAAGATGCGACGTGTTTTCTTTTGTGATTGTTGTGACGTATTGAATTGTTGAATTCATGTGAATTGCCGTGGTGTTAATTGTGACGATTTGTTGTTGATTGTCGATCATAGTTGTTGACTAGTTGTGTGTGTGCATTGTTGTTGACTTGCTATTGTGACGTTGTGATGTGAATATTCTGGTGAATTATTGTGAAGTGCAGGAAGTGAAGTGACGATTATGTATCAATAATTATTGATATATTTTAGCGATGTAGGTGAATGCCTTTGCGACGTTGTTTTGCGATGTTTGTGATCTGTTGCATTTCATTAGTGTCTCATGATTTGCATGTTTTAGCGACGGCCTGGATTGGCAAACAGCGACGAAGGCTTATGCCTGTTTTGATGCCTCTATTATCTGGCAATTGGCGATGGGGGCTGAAGCCCTCGGTACCACATGCATGTGCATTTTTTAGAGTCGCATTTCATTTGCGTGATTATGATGTTATGTGTTTTGATGTGTGAATTTATGTGACTTGTTGTGAACTTTGAATATGATCTTAGGTGAGATATTGTGACTGGTGTTGTTGATTGAAATAGTGAAGTAAACTAGACGGTAACGATTATACCGCAAAGTGATAATTATTATAACTTGAACCTGAATATATTATTTATCATCACCCTGTTTATATGGTTTGATATCTCACCCCTTTCTCTTGTTTCGCCGTTACCTTTATACTGGTAACGTGCAGGTGATAGCTTTGATGAAGATTTAGACGCTGTGAGTCGAGTCGGTGGTCGCTCTGATACGTAGCACTCGGGGGATAAACGATTGCTTTATTATTTGTTATGTTTGCTGAATTTTAGTGATGTTTTACTTTGGTGGTGACTCAAAGTTATTTGTGAAGATGCTATGATGATTAAAATCAAAATAGAGAAGTTTTGTGAATTCCGCTGCAAGTTAAAAATGTTTATTTTGATAAAATGATTTCGAAGATTAATTAAATTATCGTTTTAAATTTCTGTGCTATGTATCTATATGAAGGTAAATAAGCCGTAATTGTTTTTGAATGATGAATATGTGATACCTCAAATGAATTTGTTTGGAATTTATACTCTGATTTTCCGTATAATTTATCGGGTAGATTTGGGGTGTTACAGTATTAAAGTTAAATGTGATGTTGACGGCCTTGAACAGATTCATTGTTTTAGCACACTGTCATTCTACAAGTTGATGAGAAAAGAAGCACACTTCGATTGGATTCTAAAGTACGAGCAAGCATTTGCATCCTTAAAGACGATGTTATAAACCCCACTAATTTTTTCCTAATCAGATTCTAAGGAAGTTTTATTCCTTTAGTTGGTCATCTCCACTGAAGCAGTTAGTGTTGTCCTCAAAAGAAAAGTAAAATCCGCTCAAATTTTGGTATACTTTATTTCTAAAGCCTTATTCAGACCCTAAACATGTTACTAGATGACAGAGAAGGTTATGTTGGCATTGTTACCACATCTAGGAAGTTATGGTGTTACATTTTAGCACATGCCACTGTTATCTGCATGGATCTTCCACTAAAACAAGTACTTCACCTACCATATTTGGCTAGAAGGTCAAATATCCAAGCCAAGTTTGACGCTTTCATCACCAGCCTTAAATTAGCTGCAGAAATGGAGGCTGAAAACATTAATTTATGAACATATTCCTAGCTGGTAGTGTCACAAGTCAAAAGAGATACTGAACCTAAGACCATTTGTTACGGCGATATGTATCCCTGACAAGAAAAAGGTTAGGGAAATTCAAATCTTATGAAAATTTGAATTTATCAAAATTTCAAAATACTAGGGAATATGTCATTTCTAAGCTTGCAAGCACCAAAGCCTCCTGGGTTAATCGTTCTTTCATCAATGAAACTCTGAAGAGCCCAAGTATCAAAACCATTGAAGTAGCGATGGCAATCGTAGAAGGCACCTCACCACTTCCTTGGATCTTTCCCATTGCCACATTCATCGAGCAATGAACACTTCCCACTAATTCGGTTGAGGCTGGTCTCGTAAAGAGGAGATTCATATCATATTCCATGATAGAAGGAACTTTATATGGAAGAGGCTTATCGAACCATTGAACCTAGCTCTCAACCATGCTCTAGGTGCTTGCTTAAATCCATATAGTTATTTTATTAGCTTGCACACCTTTTATTCTCGCCATTTGATCTCAAAACCAAGTGGTTTCTTGGTATAGACCTCTCCCCCTCTAGTGGTCCATTTACAAAATATGAATTTGCATCCAATTGATCCATCTTCCACCCTTTGTATGTTGTGACGGCCACCATAATTATTATGGTTTCGGGTTTGGTAAATGGTGCATAGACTTCATTAAAGCCAATTTATGGCCTTTAAAGGAACCTTTTTGCTACTAAACTTGCCTTGTACTTAGTTATCTCTTGCTTGAATGATTGACTAACTCTGAAGTTTGATTCTTCTTAGTTGCTTTGAGTTTTTCCTTCATAGTTTCCTATCAATTTTCATCTTTTAGGGTTTGATTGAGGTTAGTTCGCTCACATTCAACTGTCATGGCTTCTTAAATTAGGTCATTACTTTCTTTTATGGTTAGGTTAGGAAAACTTACATAGTCAGTTAGCCTAACTAATTGTGTTATGCTCCGTGTTGGTCTTCTCACCTCTAGAGTTTATTCCACTTTATTTACTTGGTCATCTTGTATTGTAGTGCTAAAGTAATTTGGGCTTTCACCATTTTTCAATGGGTTGTCTGAAACTTTCAACCAGTTCCATACCTTGCTCTCATCAAATTGCACATCCATATTTATCATCACTTAGTTTTAAATTGGTGATAAAATTTTGTATGCACATATTGAGTGATAGACTATTAAAATTATAAGTTGAATTCTCTCATCTAATTTCTTTCTAAGTTACTCAAATATGTACCGTTAACAGAGCGAGCCAGAGATATCTAAGTTTCCAACACATGGTTTTTGGCCTATCCATGTTTCATACAGTGTATTGATGCTTAGCTTCTTTGTTGGACATCTGTCATACCCCAAAATTTTCCCATCACATTTTTATACTCAAGCTCATCCAAGTATCAATAGCTCAAGATCTAAGTGGATGCACACTCTCCTAAGTAATAAGGACCACAACTAGGGTTTTGTTTCTCTCCAAGAAAAATCAACTTCTGATACCTCAAGTGGACTTCATGGTCTCTCACATGCTTCAAAGGATCCTCATGCCATGTTTCAAGCTCTGATTCAAAAGATTGCTCACTCAACGACCCAAACAATCAATAATCGACTGGTTGACCTAAAAGTCAAACTATGGTCAAATCACAGTCAAAACTCCTGATTTTTTGTCAACAACCTTATTTTTAAGTATCATTCATCATTTGATCAAGGATTGATCATGATTCATCAAGAAAAGCTCAGAAATCAACAAAAGTACAAGTTACTAAATTAGGGTTTTGAACTGAAAGTCAACCCATCTTTGACTGGCCATAACTCTCTTAGATTTTATCAAAAATTCTTCAACCAAAGCTCATCCTCAAGGAAATTCAATTCTCTAAAACTTTGATGTTGGGATCAAGACCAATAAATGCATCATTTGAGAGATATGGACCAAGACATTATAGGTCCTTCTAAAAGTCAACAAAAGGTCATCTTTTTGCAAAGAAGTGTACATGAACATGGAAACTTCAATGAAGATGAAACTAAAAAGGTAACATAGAGGACACTCTAAGCTTTCTAAAATGATCAAGAACACCTTCATAGGGATAAAATTGAGATAGAGATACGCATCGTTGAAGTTGAGCAATTTTCGAGAAAATGCATGAAACCCTAAGTGAAGAATTTTGTGTTTTTAAGTAATGGGCCATGGATTATGGATTACCCACATGATTTTAAGATCAAAAATAAGCCTAAATACTATTTGGATTATATTTTATGGTTTTATTTTATTTATATTTGGATTTATTCATATAAATGCAATATTAAATCAAATAAAACCAAATAAAATCCAAAGCAATTCAAATAAAATCATGGGAAATTCTTATTAACCAAATCAAGACCAAATTCATCCAAAAGAAACGTGAAAAGTTTGGAAAATAGAATTGAGCCAAAATTGGAAATGTTTCATACAAAATCAAATCAATTTTTTTTCTTCAAATCAAATTGATTCCTTCCAATTCTAATGACCTAATTTCAGCCTACTATATATACTTGGATCATTCATGTAAAAAGGGGACGAAATTTGGAAAAGAGCATAAGGATTCAAAGCTTCCAAAAATTCTCCAAAACTAGGGCATATCGAAAATCAAAGTTACAGCAAGTTTCAACAAATCCAAAGCACTCAGTCGTATTCTTGAATGTCCCAGGAGCTTGTACCAGCGATTTTTGAAGCTTGAAGCACTACGGATTGCCCTCATCCATTATCACTGGTTCTTTATTATTTTCTGTTTTTCGTATCTCTTCATTCATGCATCATGGGTCTACTTCGTTTGCTTATAACTCTTCACATGTACCATTAGAACATGTTTGATGCTTAAATCATGAGCTTTAGCGCAGGGATGGGCATTGACCATTGTTGAAGCTCTAAGATTCAACCGGTTCGTATCAGTATTTAGGGACGGTTTCATGGCAAACGAACATCACTAATGAATCCAGGGCGCCTTAATTGAGTGATCTGGGCACCATTAATCTGTATCTAACGTGTTATTTCGAGTTTGTTTGTTTTCAGATTTTACAAAGGAAAAACCGCAGGTAATTTCGTAGGAGAATCCATAAGAAATTCCGTAGGTTATTGCAAAGAAGATGATGAACAGTGGAGGGCCCTCTGTGCTACGTGCGTGCGTTTCCCTCATTGGCGAGTCAAAATTGTACTTCCTCTTTCCACGCGTGTGCAGCGTTGATTCGCTGGTCAAAAAGTCTAACCACTCCTCTCCATTCTGATTGGCCTGCGCATGAACAAAGGGGCCCCACTTTGACTCTTTCTTTTTAATATCCATTTGATATGTATGTTGTGTATTTATTGATTGGTCTCCATGTTTGTATCAGCAAACGTACGCAGCACACTTGGCCAAAGAATATGATGCTGGAGTCTTTGAACCTTGGTTCGATCCTTGCAAGAGACGAATATTTTTCCCATTTTTTTGATGGTGTATGTCTGTCAATCAGGCGCAACATGTCAAGAGTGGCTCACGACGCACCTTCAACCATCACCGTCAGATCATTCCCAGTGACAGATCCGAAGGCTCAATGGCGCAGTTCCACCATAGGCTTTCAAGACTCAATCACACAGGATCGGAGCCAGGTTCTTCCAATTTTTTTTATTTCTTTTTATATAAACTTCCTTTCTTTTCTTCTTTTAACTTAGATTTAATTTTAAAAGTTATTTTATATATAATTCTAACTTAGATTTTATAATCCCTATTTATTTATTTAATTAGGTGATAATTAATTTACTAACATTAAAATAATTGTTTTTTAGGTTTTAATTAATTAATTTTTTCCACATTTTTTAACTCATTTAGTGATTAATTTTAATAATTAAAATTAAATAGACGCTGTCGCACGCTCGCGAAAAAATGAACAGAGTCGCCACTAATATATTTATCCCATAAGGGAAAGGAATATCAGAAAACCTGACAAAGGAAGGAACGGGGTCTTGCGACCAGAGAATCAAGGTACGGGAGTCGGTTACGCAAGGGGAAGGTATTAGCACCCCTCGCGCCCATCGTACTCGATGGTATCCACCTATGTTTGTTTCTATCTAAAGGGTGTGCACTATGTCTATGTCTACATGCGAATGAATGCAAAAGAAATACGGGGAAAAGAAGGAATATTTACAAATGTGCTCGTTCAAGCCCCGCGACTTGATGCCTACGTATCCTTTTCAGGAATCAGAGCGCCATAGTTCGGCTCACGATTTTCTGTTTGTTTTTGTGTTTTTTAGTTGGGCGGCGTTAACGCTCGCGCTCTTGCATAAGGGGACAGCCTAGGATGCAATAGAGCGGAGATAACAATGCCCTTAAGAAAGGAAAGAAAGAGAGAGAGTTTGAGTGTTTCGAGGAAATCCCTAAAGCAAGGGAAACTCGAGTTACTCTTTGGTTTGTGTCTTTTAACGTTGGGAACTTACGCCTGAATGGGACCCTTAAGCAAGGGAGATCCAAGCACTCGAACATTCCCTTAAGCAAGGGACGTTCAAGCTTCCATTCCCTTTTTAAGAATTTTCACTTTGATTATTAGTGTTTTAAGTATTTTCTTTGTATTTTTTAAAGGGGATTTTATTTGAATATTTTTAGATGTTTAAGTGTTGAAAAAGAAAAAGAATGAAAAAGTGGGAGACTAGCCTAACTTCTAAGCCTAATGTTGTGTTGTTTACAAGTCTAAATCCTAATGTTAACATGGTAATGGAATCCTAAAAGAAGCATTAAAATGGTATTAACAAAATAGGCCAAAATATGGCCAAAATCACATAACAAAATCATACCAAAAATTTGAAAAAATGATACAAAAATAAAAGGAGCAATTCAAAAATTAACCTAAAATATCTAAAAACAATTTTTATGCATTTTTTAGTTATTAAAAGAAAATAGGAAAAATTCAATTAAAACCTAAATTCACTAATTAAACAAATGGAAACAGGGGGTGCAAACTGAAATTACAGTGATGATTAGCAGATGGGCGTAGGGCCCAAACAGGAAGGCCCAAGGGCGTTTTTTGTTAGTTTCTATTTGCCAGAAAACGGCAGTATGGGCCCAGGGAGGTGTAATGAGCAGCGAATCAGGCCCATAGCTTGTTTTTGTTTCTTCATTCACAGACTTTTATTCTATGCCAAAAATGGTGGTGCGTAGGCCTCTAGGAGGAGTATGATTCAGTAATTTGGTCCACGAAGGTTAATGATCCATCACCACATTTTATGATTCTTTTTACCAAATAAAAAAGAAATTAATCAGATAGAAAATAAAATAAAAAATAAAAATTAAACACAAAAGGAGATTTAGGTTTAGACGAGTGACCTTTGAGATTACACGAATTCAGTTCTTCTCCTCTTCACAAGAACAAAGGCGCAGCGGCTTCATCTCTTTCTCCGATCACTGCGACGGCGACGAAGCTTGCTCCGGTCAAAGGCTTGGCTCTGTGAGCAGACGCTCACCTTGCTTCTCTTCGTCTTCGATTTGTTTCAAACTTACGAATTCCCTGCCGAAGAAGAGCGTTGAGAAATCTGGAGAAAGAGTATCAGGTACGCGCTTCAAAACTTCTTCTCGCTTCTTCGTCTCGTCTTGCCGCGAGCTCTTTCTTCTTCTTTTTCTTTTCGTTCTTCTTGTTGTTGATAGCGTCGCGTCTTTGTGGTTGTTCGTAGAGGAATCAATGAAGCGTCGTGGATGAAATTGCGATGAAGATGATGATTTGCGAAGAAGGCGGAGTGCGATGATGAGGAGGTTGATCGCGGAGATGAAACGATGTTGGTGATGATTGAAGAAGGTGTGGTTTGAGAGTGATGGATGATGAAGATTGATGGTGGATGAAGCAAGGTGAAGAAGTGAAGAATGAAGAAGATTGAGAGTGGAAGAATGGTGATGGAATGAATCGAGAAAAATGGAGAGAGGATGAAGATGATGAGTTCTGAGATTGTGAAGATTGGAGATTGAAGGAGGTGAAAGATGAGTGTGTGGAGTGAAAGTTGCAGAGAGAGTTGAAGGGAGAAGATGAAGGTTATGTCATGGTTGAAGGAGAGAATGAGCGTGTGAAGTGAATGTGAAGTTTGAAATATGGAGGGAAGTCTTGTTATATAGGTTGAGGAGTGGAGGAAACGGTTATGGGAAGAGCAACCTGAGCCTTTGGATTTGATGGGTTCTGTTATGAATGGAGGGTGAGGATTTACTTGACTCAGTCTGTTAGAGTCAGTTAACTCGGTCGGTTATACTGAGTTGATATAGGACTCAGTTAGTTGATGTGAGCTGGCAGTTAGTTACATTGGTTATGATTCTGTTTTGGGCAGTTAGGGAGTTTTCTATTTTCTGTTATATGTTAGTTATTTTTTCTGTTGAGAATCAGTTGAGAGAAGTTGTGAAATTCTATTTTGGTTTTGTCTTGGACTGTTTGTATGATGTGCTGAATGACAGAAATCTATGGCCGCCGCTGCTGTAACAATTGAAATTGAAGAGGCCTTGTAGTTCTGTTCATCTTGTTTAACAATCTTTTGCTGTATGATGCTTTAAGCTTAGATGCTGAACTGGTTCGATTTGTTGCTTTTGCTGCAGGTACAACTTTTGTCGAATATGCGGCGGTTCCTCTGAAGCACTTCGTGATGCAGGGTGCCTTACTTTGGTTCTGTTATGTGGAGATTGGAAAGGTTAGAACCGTTACGTACAGGAACTGTAAACTGAATGGCATGGTTGTTAGGTACTATTTTTGGGATAGGTTTTTTCTATGTAGGTGATGCTGGCTGCAAGTTTGTGTGGCAGAATTTCATGTATGGATTTTGTTCCTTTTGTGAGCTGATTCAATATGTTTGTTATGGCTTGAACCTGTTATGTTTATGGCTTGTATGGATGGATCATATGGCTGTTATTTATGTTGAGCTAGAACTAGATAGGAATGGTTGCTGTTAGTTCAAAAATCAATGAGATCATGGCATACAAAAATTAAATACTGTTGGGAATTGGTAGCTGTGTTAAAACTGAAGCCTGGATGAGTTGTGTTAATGATGAAGTATATTCATTATTCTCTTTTTGGTTTGCTGCAGATTTGCGGTTTATGTCAAGATGGAGGATTCAGATCAAGTGCAGTCGGTGCGGCATTGGAAGTACGACATTGGACTAGGAGATTAGGAATCAGAACCGGTTTTCTTTATTTAGGAAGCGTCTTGTAATGTTCGAAGATTTTTTGTAATTATCAATTATATGGACTTTTGGATTTTTTGAATGATGAATTGTGTGAGTGGTGTAATGTAATGTGCTCGACCTTGTAATGAATTTGTGATGGCTTTGGTTGAATGAATTTGTGATGGCTTCGGTTGAATGACCTTGAATATTGAAACTTGCATGCTAAAATCCATATAAATGAATCTTCTAGCTTGAATCAATTCCTTCACCAATCAAATGTCAAATGTTTAAGACCTTGGATCCAATCAATCAATCTTGAACTTTAAATTGAATTTATGGAATCAATTGAACCAAATTTCAAATCCAAATTAATCCTCATTCTTAATGAACCCACGGCTTCAGTCTCAAATGAACTCACATTATAAGAAACAAGTCATAAGCAAAGGAGAGAACGAACAATTGCATTGATCGCCACTTTATTTCTTTATGCCATAATTCGCATTTGAACTTCAATTAATCATAACAACAACACATTGAGGAATCTTTGAAGAAGAGAAGAGTTGGAGCACATAGAAACACCTCAACCTGAAAACCACTGAATCTCAGTTGAATTAACGATTGTAGACACTGCGCACAAGAACCATACTCCTCTTGCCCTTGATGAATTTTCATAGAAAAAACTTATAGCTTTAGGAGAAAGAAGCCACAACGAACGACCATATAAAAACCCTAGCTTTCAAGATCCTTGATCCAGTGTGCAGTTATTGGTTAATGAATGCATGAGTCATGTTAATGTCCTGATGGGGGGTATGTACATGAGATTATGAAAATTAAGCCAGTTAGGAATTAAGGGGTAGGACAAATTTGGGGTATGACAGCTGCCCCTATTTAATCGTCTTAAACCTGAAGGTGAGATTGGCGTCAGCCTTTCGAACATTCGAGGTAGAAGAAGATTAAATATCAAAGTACCAGAAATTTGTCCTAAAGAGAAGATGGTGTAAGTGTTATCTTTATTTTTTGTTTTGATATCTGCTGGGGAAAGAGAATTTTGTTTTTCGGTGGAATGATTTATGGATGTTATGGTTGAATGAGGAAAGAGGATAATGACTTGCTGGGGATTGGGAATTGGTTTTACAGTAAGAAATTATGGATGAATGGTGGTTGTCAGGCGAGAACTGACTTCACCTAGGATCAAAAATGAAAGAAATGATTTGCCAGGGCGAGGACTAGACTTTGAAAAAGGGTTTGCCAAGGCGAGAATTGGACTTTGAAGAAAGTTTGCCAATGCGAGAATTGGACTTTGAAAAAAGTTTTCCAAGGCGAGAATTGGGCTTTGAAAAAAGCTTGCCAAGGCGAGAATTGGACTTTGAAGAATGATTACCAGGACGGGAACTGGATTTTGGGAAACGATTACCAGGACGTGAACTGGATTTTGAAAAAGGGTTTGCCAAGGCGAGAATTGGACTTTGAAGAAAGTTTGCCAATGCGAGAATTGGACTTTGAAAAATGTTTGCCAAGGCGAGAATTGGGCTTTGAAAAAAGTTTGCCAAGGCGAGAATTGGGCTTTGAAGAATGATTACCAGGACGGGAACTGGATTTTGAAAATGATTACCAGGACGGGAACTGGATTTGGAAAAATGATTACCAGGACGGGAACTGGATTTTGAAAATGATTACCAGGACGGGAACTGGATTTTGACTTGATTTGCCAGGGCGAGAACTGGGCTTTGAAATTGTTCGAAAGTTGGAAGGTAAATGGTTCACAACACGGGGGTTGGATCTAAAAAGTTTTTTCGTACGGGGGAAGGGACCACGGAGACTAGTGACGACTAGACTCGATCAAAAGACATCGGTAAACATTGGAGATTCACGAAGATGTTGATGCTGGTGAAGCATAAGAATTACATTAATCCCTCAGGCCAAAGGCGGGGTGTAACTCATCAAGAGTGGCAATCGTTCGAATTGCCACACACCAAGTATGGTTATTCAAACGGTTGAAAAATGAGATGGGTTGAATGCCCACCCTCATTCGCACTCTAATCTTCACGCAGCACGCGGGAAATAACCTCGGAGACAACGATTCTGACAAAGAAAGACATTGTGTCTGATCCACACTGGAGAGAGAAGATGACACTTCTTCTGAGGGTATATATGTTACTTCGTACCTTTTGGGCACACACAAACTGGCTTATGCATTGATGTATGTTTGAATTTTTGTATGGCGTGATGATCCACCTTAATGGAAATGCTACGCTTTTGAAGATGCAATGTTATATGCAATGGATTCTATATGCAAAGTGCCAAATAAAGGCGTTAGCATGATTATTGGGGTCCGTTGCTTGTGGTCTTGAGCTATCAATATGAATCGGTGTTGGAAAACCTACAGTACCAAAGATTATTGGCAACTACCTTGAGGGTTGGAATGTAGCTCTGTTGGGGAGGAAGTGACTTCATCTGACTTTCCCTACATCTTGAATTGCTTGGGGATGGTGAGCTTGAGGAGATTCCCTCGATTCACCATGTTGAGGATGAGAACTTCAGAAGAGGAGACCAGGTCGGGGGAATGGGACAACTCCCATGAGAAATAAACTCATGTGCTTGGGGAGAAACCATGGTTCCAGGAGAAATAAACTCCTATGATCGGGGAGAAGGCAATAAAACTCAGAAGATTGTGCCCCAAGCTTCGTGAACTACGAGGGAATTTGCCCCAAAGGATCCTTGGAGAGATTTGTCAAATCTTGACGTAACTGCCCCAGATTGGTTGAACCCAAGAGAGATTCCTCGACTTGATTGCCCCAGATTGACCAACAGTGAATGGATGCCTCAGTTGACAGAGTTTTCACACAACTCGCCCCTTGGAGTAATCAGTCTTTGAAGTGAATGGCTCATGGAATCGATCAACTTTTTCTGCAGTTGTTCATTGTTGGATCTTCCTTGATGTCAAGTGTCTATTCACAAGTAAAAGATATTTGTTTTGAAGATGATAATCCTAATGCAATACTTATGCTAGCTTCGAGATCAACGTTATTAAAACAAAAATGTGACATTCAGTGTTTGAATTATTTGTCATATCGATGTCAACGCAAATGGTAAGCAAACATCTAGGAGTCAGTTTTACGCAACTTGGTGTAGTATGCTTTTGAAATAACCCTGCTTCAATTAGGTCTTTTAAGGGTTGTAACGTGGCCTGGTTCACGGTTTTAGAAAGAAAGGATTTAAGGCTCAAAGTCTAACCTAACCCACCCATTCTTCGTGATGTTCTCCAGTCCTAAGTTCAACTTAACCTGATACGAGCATTCATCCTTCAAGAGGAGTTTGAGATGATTGAGGAATCAATGAAGTCTTCTTGGACATGGTAGTCACACACTTTCTTTTTGGTGTCTGATCACACAACTTTGTTCTTTTGATGAGGATCTTTGTTTTGTAATCCTCGTTTTTCGCTTCTGCCCTTTTGTTTCCCTAACTTTTGCCTGGACAAATTATTTTGAATTTTATTTTGGAGTCCAGCGGGATGCCCTAATTTTTGCCTAAGTCACTTGTTTTCAAATTGGCGACTTAGCGGGCTCTTTTTTTTTATTCAATCTTTTTTTGACAAGTCGTGTGATCCTGAATCTTCGATTTGTGGGAGGTGATTGTGACTGCCTCATGAGGGATTACCATTGTAGTGTTGACTTTCCCCAACCTTTTGAAAGATAACCATTGTTGTATCCTTGGATGTATACTCCTGATGAATTTTGATTGCTCGATCAGGTTAATTGAATGCTACCCTGCCCCTGGGTTAAATGTGAGGGTTTTTTTTTGTATAAAAAGAAACTCCTACTTCAAGGCTCAAAGGGGTTAAAGAGGGTCTATCTCCCTTATATCTCCGGTGTTTGAGGATTAGAAAGAATGCCTGTACATCCTCAGCGGGGTTTTATTCAAAAGCACACAATTAAAGATTTATTTTTTCCATCATCCTCCTTTTGATATTTCTGCTTAAACCAGAGTTTGATATCGATAGACATAAATATATGAGTGAACACGAATGGATTAATTCGAAACTAGCATATGCAATGCATTTTTATTTTCATTAAAAACAAACAAGTTCTACATGGAAGTAACATTTGACAAAACAAGGAAAATTACAAATGAGCATGCAGAAATGAATTGATGATTGCCATAGTTGAGGAGGCTTGACTCCGTCTGGACTTGTTGATCTTGAATACTTTTTGCAGTTCCTTCCAAACACTTCAGATTACTTCAAAAGAAAACTCCAACAAAGTCACCCAAGAGTTGTAAACTTTTGCCTTGCTTTAGGGATTCGAGCAATGCGAGTGATGCAATGCTCAAGATAAGAGTACGTCTTGCTTATCCCTCGATCGGGAGCCCCAAGCATAGATGTTGGAGAAAGTATTTGCCATCAAACATGGAAGAACCTTGCAAGATCATCAAACTTAGAAAAGCTATCTTTTGTAAGGAAAGCTCGAAACACCAACTAAAACACCGACCCTCAGGGATACAACTGAGCACAAGAACCTTGAGAAGGAGAGGTGCTTTTATTATTATCATATCAATGAGTTTAAACAGGGAATTTTTCGAAATTTGAGACTTTCTGAAATCTGAGCTTTCATTCGGGCAAGGGAATTCCATTCACCCACATGTTTCCTCCTTGAAGGGTTATATACCTCTCGTCGATCAACTGTTGTACTTTGGCTTTGAAAGCGTTGCAGTCCTCAGTTGAGTGCCCTGCTGATCCAGCGTGATACCCACATTCTACATTAGGGTCATACCCAGGTGGAAACGGCTGTGGTGGAGGCTTCAGATATTTGGGAGTCACCAACAAGCTTTGAACTAGATATGGCAGAAGTTTACTGTATGTCATAGGAATCTGGTCCAACGGAGCATTTATTCGTTCCAAATTATTTCTAGGTTGGCGTTGATTCAGATGAACTTGTTGATGTGGAGCACATTGCTTTTGTGGCAGATACTGAATTGGTCGTTGTTGGACCATTTGGGGTTGTTGATTGATAGTGGTGGCAAAGACTTGTGGAATATACTGACTAGGAGAAACTGGGACCACCTGATAGTTAGGAACTTGAACTTGAGGATAAACATGGATTTCCTCTTCCTCAATCTCAGAAACTGTATTTGTTTCACTTTTCTCTTCTTTAGTGAATTCGGAAACATCGGAGATATCCTGGATTTTACCCATCTTTAAAGCGTTTTCAATTCGTTCTCCTACAACAACCAAATTTGAAAATTCGGAGGAAGCACATCCGATCATCATGTTTAGATAAGGATCTTTCAAAGTATTCATGAACGTGTCTACAAGCTCTCGTTCCAAAAGAGGAGGTTGGACTCTAGATGCTAATTCTCTCCATCTCTGTGCATACTCTCTAAAAGACTCATCAACCTTCTGAGTTAAACTTTGGAGTTGCAGTCTGGTAAGAGCCATGTCACTATTGTACTTGTAATGCTTGAGAAAAACCTCTGCTAGTTCATCCCAAGTGCGGACATGAGCTCGTTCAAGTCGTGTATACCATTCAAGAGATGCCCCACTGAGGCTATCCTGAAAGAAGTGCATTAGAAGCTTGTCATTTTCTGCATACGGTGCCATCTTGTTGCAGAATGCCTTGATGTGACTCATCGGACAAGTGGTACCCTTGTATTTCTCAAAACTGGGGACTTTGAACTTAGCAGGAATCTTGATATCAGGCACTAGGCACAAATCAATAGCATTCAAACCAGAGGAGCCTCGACCTTCTAAAGCCTTCAATCTTTCTTCCAGGAGATGGAATTTTCTCTCATTTTCCTCGATCGGGAACTTGAAAGCTTCAAGTTCAGAATCATTCTCATGATGTGAATCCTCCTTGTTAGGAACTTCCACGGGCACAGGTTTTGATCCCCCATTAGCAACAGTAGTCGGAGTATCATTAGTCAACTTAGCAACACTTTGTCTTAGCTCTTCTTGCCCTTAAATAACAACATGGAGAGTCTCAAAGAGTTGGGTCATCCTTTCCCCCATAGTATCCAAGTCCTTACGAAGTTCAGCCTAATTCTGTTCAAGATGGTCCATGATTCTCTTCTGATTAATCCTCGTATGATACAGATGTAGGGAAGTCAAATTTGTTGATGAAGCAGAAATCTGGATTGAAAGGGACCCCAATTAGCTTCTGATGCGGGACCATGAAATGTATGATGATATGAATGCAATGTTTCATTTCAGAGGAATCCTAAAGTCTTTTCACACATTCTTTCTTTTATTCTTTTTTGAAACCAAAGCTTTCTTTTATATGGAGTATATTTTCTTTTCTTTTTTCTGCTTTTCCATTTCCTTTTTCTTTTTGTTTCTTTTTTTTTTTGGAAATAGAATTTAGAATTCCTCACAAATGAAGTGGATAAAACAATGATGTTATGCAATGCCAGCATGGGATCAAGGTCCATATGATCTGAGTAACCACCACACAATCCTCTGAATGACTGATATAAAACCTCCTTGCAGGCCAAATGTCACAGGATCAAAGGTTCGACGCCTTTTTGAATACCAGAATATCGAGCGCCATGAGAACGGACCAAATAAAGGTCCGACCTCAACTCTGAAGAAGCAATGGTATGTAGGAGCCAAGGTTTCCTGTCCCACCCCAATCTCACGGGTATGAAGTCTAGACACGGACAAGTGGTCCCTAATGGTCACTAGGGTCTACAGTTCCCATGGGGTACAAAGTGTTTGAGGCAACAAGCGTGCCAGACACAATGTTCCATGAAAGAACCTCGCCCAGTTGTGGTACCCCATGTCAAGCTCGATCATAGCAAGAGCCACGGGAGTCAACATGGGCATCCACGCTAATCCTATGTGTCACTGGCCTGGGTAGTGGGCCTTTTACCTCACAAAAACCCCCCACTTGCAAAACAAAGCAGAAAAATATGTGGCCCCCACGGGGACCCATAATATAGTCCAGATGCATGCGGAAAGTAAACATGATATGCAAGCAGGAAAATAGACATGATATGCAAACATATATACAAATGATGCAAACATATAAACAGAACAAAGAAACACCCAATAAAAGAAACAAACAAAGGCTAGGATCGACTTGCTTAGGTATCCCCAGCAGAGTCGCCAGCTGTCGCACGCTCGCGAAAAAATGAACAGAGTCGCCACTAATATATTTATCCCATAAGGGAAAGGAATATCAGAAAACCTGACAAAGGAAGGAACAGGGTCTTGCGACCAGAGAATCAAGGTACGGGAGTCGGTTACGCAAGGGGAAGGTATTAGCACCCCTCGCGCCCATCGTACTCGATGGTATCCACCTATGTTTGTTTCTATCTAAAGGGTGTGCACTATGTCTATGTCTACATGCGAATGAATGCAAAAGAAATACGGGGAAAAGAAGGAATATTTACAAATGTGCTCGTTCAAGCCCCGCGACTTGATGCCTACGTATCCTTTTCAGGAATCAGAGCGCCGTAGTTCGGCTCACGATTTTCTGTTTGTTTTTGTGTTTTTTAGTTGGGCGGCGTTAACGCTCGCGCTCTTGCATAAGGGGACAGCCTAGGATGCAATAGAGCGGAGATAACAATGCCCTTAAGAAAGGAAAGAAAGAGAGAGTTTGAGTGTTTCGAGGAAATCCCTAAAGCAAGGGAAACTCGAGTTACTCTTTGGTTTGTGTCTTTTAACGTTGGGAACTTACGCCTGAATGGGACCCTTAAGCAAGGGAGATCCAAGCACTCGAACATTCCCTTAAGCAAGGGACGTTCAAGCTTCCATTCCCTTTTTAAGAATTTTCACTTTGATTATTAGTGTTTTAAGTATTTTCTTTGTATTTTTTAAAGGGGATTTTATTTGAATATTTTTAGATGTTTTAGTGTTGAAAAAGAAAAAGAATGAAAAAGTGGGAGACTAGCCTAATTTCTAAGCCTAATGTTGTGTTGTTTACAAGTCTAAATCCTAATGTTAACATGGTAATGGAATCCTAAAAGAAGCATTAAAATGGTATTAACAAAATAAGCCAAAATATGGCCAAAATCACATAACAAAATCATACCAAAAATTTGAAAAAATGATACAAAAATAAAAGGAGCAATTCAAAAATTAACCTAACATATCTAAAAACAATTTTTATGCATTTTTTAGTTATTAAAAGAAAATAGGAAAAATTCAATTAAAACCTAAATTCACTAATTAAACAAATGGAAACAGGGGGTGCAAACTGAAATTACAGTGATGATTAGCAGATGGGCATAGGGCCCAAACAGGAAGGCCCAAGGGCGTTTTTTGTTAGTTTCTATTTCCCAGAAAACGGCAGTATGGGCCCAGGGAGGTGTAATGAGCAGCGAATCAGGCCCATAGCTTGTTTTTGTTTCTTTATTCACAGACTTTTATTCTATGCCAAAAATGGTGGTGCGTAGGCCTCTAGGAGGAGTATGATTCAGTAATTTGGTCCACGAAGGTTAATGATCCATCACCACATTTTATGATTCTTTTTACCAAATAAAAAAGAAATTAATCAGATAGAAAATAAAATAAAAAATAAAAATTAAACACAAAAGGGGATTTAGGTTTAGACGAGTGAACTTTGAGATTACACGAATTCAGTTCTTCTCCTCTTCACAAGAACAAAGGCGCGGCGGCTTCATCTCTTTCTCCGATCACTGCGACGGCGACGAAGCTTGCTCCGGTCAAAGGCTTGGCTCTGTGAGCAGACGCTCACCTTGCTTCTCTTCGGCTTCGATTTGTTTCAAACTTACGAATTCCCTGCCGAAGAAGAGCGCTGCGAAATCTGGAGAAAGAGTATCAGGTACGCGCTTCAAAACTTCTTCTCGCTTCTTCGTCTCGTCTTGCCGCGAGCTCTTTCTTCTTCTTTTTCTTTTCGTTCTTCTTGTTGTTGATAGCGTCGCGTCTTTGTGGTTGTTCGTAGAGGAATCAATGAAGCGTCGTGGATGAAATTGCGATGAAGATGATGATTTGCGAAGAAGGCGGAGTGCGATGATGAGGAGGTTGATCGCGGAGATGAAACGATGTTGGTGATGATTGAAGAAGGTGTGGTTTGAGAGTGATGGATGATGAAGATTGATGGTGGATGAAGCAAGTTGAAGAAGTGAAGAATGAAGAAGATTGAGAGTGGAAGAATGGTGATGGAATGAATCGAGAAAAATGGAGAGAGGATGAAGATGATGAGTTCTGAGATTGTGAAGATTGGAGATTGAAGGAGGTGAAAGATGAGTGTGTGGAGTGAAAGTTGCAGAGAGAGTTGAAGGGAGAAGATGAAGGTTATGTCATGGTTGAAGGAGAGAATGAGCGTGTGAAGTGAACGTGAAGTTTGAAATATGGAGGGAAGTCTTGTTATATAGGTTGAGGAGTGGAGGAAACGGTTATGGGAAGAGCAACCTGAGCCTTTGGATTTGATGGGTTCTGTTATGAATGGAGGGTGAGGATTTACTTGACTCAGTCTGTTAGAGTCAGTTAACTCGGTCGGTTATACTGAGTTGATATAGGACTCAGTTAGTTGATGTGAGCTGGCAGTTAGTTACATTGGTTATGATTCTGTTTTGGGCAGTTAGGGAGTTTTCTATTTTCTGTTATATGTTAGTTATTTTTTCTGTTGAGAATCAGTTGAGAGAAGTTGTGAAATTCTATTTTGGTTTTGTCTTGGACTGTTTGTATGATGTGCTGAATGACAGAAATCTATGGCCGCCGCTGCTGTAACAATTGAAATTGAAGAGGCCTTGTAGTTCTGTTCATCTTGTTTAACAATCTTTTGCTGTATGATGCTTTAAGCTTAGATGCTGAACTGGTTCGATTTGTTGCTTTTGCTGCAGGTACAACTTTTGTCGAATATGCGGCGGTTCCTCTGAAGCACTTCGTGATGCAGGGTGCCTTACTTTGGTTCTGTTATGTGGAGATTGGAAAGGTTAGAACCGTTACGTACAGGAACTGTAAACTGAATGGCATGGTTGTTAGGTACTATTTTTGGGATAGGTTTTTTCTATGTAGGTGATGCTGGCTGCAAGTTTGTGTGGCAGAATTTCATGTATGGATTTTGTTCCTTTTGTGAGCTGATTCAATATGTTTGTTATGGCTTGAACCTGTTATGTTTATGGCTTGTATGGATGGATCATATGGCTGTTATTTATGTTGAGCTAGAACTAGATAGGAATGGTTGCTGTTAGTTCAAAAATCAATGAGATCATGGCATACAAAAATTAAATACTGTTGGGAATTGGTAGCTGTGTTAAAACTGAAGCCTGGATGAGTTGTGTTAATGATGAAGTATATTCATTATTCTCTTTTTGGTTTGCTGCAGATTTGCGTTTTATGTCAAGATGGAGGATTCAGATCAAGTGCAGTCGGTGCGGCATTGGAAGTACGACATTGGACTAGGAGATTAGGAATCAGAACCGGTTTTCTTTATTTAGGAAGCGTCTTGTAATGTTCGAAGATTTTTTGTAATTATCAATTATATGGACTTTTGGATTTTTTGAATGATGAATTGTGTGAGTGGTGTAATGTAATGTGCTCGACCTTGTAATGAATTTGTGATGGCTTTGGTTGAATGAATTTGTGATGGCTTCGGTTGAATGACCTTGAATATTGAAACTTGCATGCTAAAATCCATATAAATGAATCTTCTAGCTTGAATCAATTCCTTCACCAATCAAATGTCAAATGTTTAAGACCTTGGATCCAATCAATCAATCTTGAACTTCAAATTGAATTTATGGAATCAATTGAACCAAATTTCAAATCCAAATTAATCCTCATTCTTAATGAACCCACAGCTTCAGTCTCAAATGAACTCACATTATAAGAAACAAGTCATAAGCAAAGGAGAGAACGAACAATTGCATTGATCGCCACTTTATTTCTTTATGCCATAATTCGCATTTGAACTTCAATTAATCATAACAACAACACATTGAGGAATCTTTGAAGAAGAGAAGAGTTGGAGCACATAGAAACACCTCAACCTGAAAACCACTAAATCTCAGTTGAATTAACGATTGTAGACACTGCGCACAAGAACCATACTCCTCTTGCCCTTGATGAATTTTCATAGAAAAAACTTGTAGCTTTAGGAGAAAGAAGCCACAACGAACGACCATATAAAAACCCTAGCTTTCAAGATCCTTGATCCAGTGTGCAGTTATTGGTTAATGAATGCATGAGTCATGTTAATGTCCTGATGGGGGGTATGTACATGAGATTATGAAAATTAAGCCAGTTAGGAATTAAGGGGTAGGACAAATTTGGGGTATGACAGACGCGTGATTGTTTATTTCGTCCCTTATTTATTTTATATCTTTACTATTTAATTTCTGTTAGTTAAATTCCGCCTTTATTTAATTATGACATTTATTTAATTATTTAATAGCGTAGGATCTAATTTTCGCACTTTGTTATGTATCCCCCAATCCCGAAGCCATGTAATAGCGTAGGATCTAATTTTCGCACTTTATTATCTTGTAATTATATTAACTGCGTGGTTAGTAAAATAGGGAGTGATAACAAGTAATTGAACTTAGCTCATTAATCCAAGATTAAATATCTGAATACAACCACGTGATTGCTGCACACACCCACCTTTATGGTAATCCCTCTTGGTTGCCCTCTCGATCAAAAATAGTCAAGTCCCTCAGATATAGGGATACCTTAGCTTTCTGCCTACGAATTCAAATTATCATAGTCCCTCGGAATAAAAGATCATAGTCCCTTCGATTTGCCTACGAATAAAATGATCTCGTCCCTCGATGTCGCCTCGATAAATGATGATAGTCCCTTCGATTGCTAAGGTACCTGATCAGTGGTTTTTACACGTTTATTTACAATTGATTTTAGTTGTCTTTGCTTTATATTGTCAAGCGTTTTACTTCATTCTTCTACATTTTATGCTTTGGTTGTGTATTTTACTGTTTGCAGGCTCAAAGGAATAAATCGAGACAAATCAATGCGAAAAAGTACAAAAAGGGGAGTTTCGAAGGAAGTGAAAAATCAAGCTACATGAGGTCTGACACGACCACTTGTGTCACCTGAAACTGGCCGTGTTAGGATGAAGCGTGGCCAAGAAAATGCAACAGAGATGAAAGTCACGGGGCTGACACGACTCGTGTTAGCAAGTGTGAGATCTGGAAATTTTCAACATGTTTCTCATCGTGACAGGTGTGTAGTATTTTGATCATAACTAGAGCTTCGTAACTCCGATTGACGCGGTTCCGGTGGCAAAATTTCGCTAACGAAAAGGGCTACAACTTTGATGAAGAACTCAAAGCCAAAATATGAAGTTATGGGCTGACACGGGCCGTGTTACCTGACACGGGCACCCGTGTCAGGAGGCCTGGGAGAAAAAAAAAAGTTTTAAGATGACAGAAGTCTGACACGGGTGCCCGTGTTGGCTGACACGGCCCGTGTCAGCATGTGACGCTGATTTTATGATTTTTTCATATTTTTTCCATGGGTTAAGCTGTGGGGGCATTTTGGGTACTTCCAACCAACCTAAGTGAGTATGCACTATATAGAAGAGTTTTAATGATGAAAAATGGGACTTTTTGGCCGGGAGAAGAAGCACGATTGAAGATTGGAGAAAACAAAGGTTTGGGAGAGAAGAAGGTTTTCATGAACGGAAGCGATTGAAGATCAACTATCGTCTCAATTCTTGTAACGTCTCTATTTTATATTTTGTTTTCTTTGAACGATATGAGTAGCTAATCCCCAATGCTAGGGGGTGTCCCTGATTGGATCATGTAATGACTTTGAATTCTTGATTTCCTCAATTGCATGTTTTATTATTAAATTTGATTATGCAATGTTTTTATGCTTTCTTTGTCGGACAACCAAGGATTGATTTACGGTTAACGATTTGCTGGACCGCGGTTGTTAAGGTTTTTGTACGATTAGACTATAGTAGATATCACCTAGGACTAGGGATACCCTATAGTTACCGGTTAACTCTTGATAACATAAAGGCTTGATTTCATCATAATTCTCAAAGGACTTAGGATTTAAGATGAATGTTCAAAGGTTTTCCCGCTAAGGAATTAGGGGAAAATATCCTAAAGGGCTGGTAATTGAATAGTATGAACTTGTTGAAGAGATCTAAATCCAAGGTTATTACAGGAACAATCACACACTATACCCCTAGCATAATACTCATATTTGTCAAAAAGCCAATTTACTTTTCTGCTTATTTTAATTCTTGTTTAGTGAAAATTTGCAAACAAAATTCCAAATACAGTTTTTGTTTAATTGAACCATTATTTAAACTCGATATTAACGTGCAGTCCTTGAGATCGACATTCGGGGAATTTCCCTATTATTACTACAGAGGCAAAATAGTACACTTGCTATTTTTTCGATCAAGTTTTTGGCGCCGTTGCCGGGGACTGCCGAAAATTGTAGAGTTTTTAGTTTTATTTCAATTAGAATTTTGTTGCTCTGCGACTAAAATTTTATTTTCAAAAAAAAAAAAAAAGAAAAACATTTTTATATTATTTTTGTTCCTCATTCTAATAATTGTCTAATCTGTTTATGCGAGGCAAGACCTCAGCAGAATTTCCTTTTGACGCAGAAATTGAAAGGACTTTTCACGCAAGGCGCAGACAAGCTCATCAAGCTAAGCTGGAATCTGAGGAAGAAGTAATTACAGTTCATTCTGGTTCAGACACCGAAAGTGAAGAAGAGATCATGGGCGAGGTACCACCACCAGAGAGACTCCTCGGAGACTATGGAGTTGCAAATACACCGGGGGGAAGACAAACAATTATCAACCAACCGGTGAATGTTCCTAATTTTCAATTGCACCCAAGCACCATCACTCAGCTCGAAAGAAAGCCTTTCACCGGAAGGGTTAATGAAGATGCAAACAAGCACTTACAGAGGTTTCTGACCATGAGTACAACTTTAAAAATCGAAGGTCATACAGAAGAGGCCAAGAAGCTGAGAATGTTTCCATTCACCTTGGCAGAAGAAGCAGAAGAGTGGTTTTATTCCCTTCCAGCGGGCAGCATTACATCATGGGGAGAGATGGAAAAAGCTTTCTTAAATGAGTATTTTCCCGCCTCGGTATTTATAAGGAAGAGGTATGACATTCTGAGTTTCAAGCAGAAGGAGGGTGAGCCCTTAGGAGATGCATACAAAAGATTCAAAAGAATTCTAGTAGCATGTCCCACTCACAATATGGACAAGATTGAACAGATGCAAGTATTTGTCAATGGGCTCAGAATGAAAACAAAATAGTTAATTGATACAGCAGCTGGAGGCTCGACAAATTTCACAACAGCCTCAGGCATCATCAAAATCATTGAAGCAATAGCTGCAAATGAGCATTTGGAATTGTATGACAGGTGTGCTAGCAAACCGGAAGGAATCATTGATCTCAAGCTGGAGACTTCTAAAACTCGGGTTGAAGATGCGATAGCCGCAGAAGTTGAAAAGAAATTGAAGGCTATGAATATAGGTAAACAACAGGTGGCTCAAGTTCAACAAGCTCAACCTGTCAGCTGTGAAATCTGTAATGGCCCACACCAAACGGTGTACTGTTTTGCTACTCCCAAGCAGATTGAAGAAATCAAATTCCTAAGGCAAAACAACCCGTATTCTAACACCTATAATCCAGGGTGGAAGAATCATCCAAATTTTGCTTGGAAAGATCAACAACAACAAGGTACCCAGAAGGCAGAGTGGGAAGTGGCCATTGAAAGATTAGTTGGGCAGTGTTCTCAGTTCCAAGAAGAAACAAGAAACAACCACAGAAACACTTCGGCCTCAATTAAAAATATGGAAGTTCAAGTGGGGCAGATAGCACAACATCTCAATCTACAGGCACAAGGTACCTTTCCGAGCTCAACTGTGAAAAATCCGAAAGACCAGGAGAAGATTAATGTTGTCACTACAAGAAGTAGGAGAATAGCAGAATCTGAAAAGGAAAAAGAAAAAGAGGAAATAGATGACCCCATGGTAATAGAGGTGGATTTGGAAATAAGAGAGAATCCAAAAGAGCCAGAAGTTGTGGTACCGCCGGCTAAACCAATTGAAGAAAAAAATAAGAAAGACGCTGAACCTGTGATAAAACTGCCCTTCCCCTCCAGAGTGACAAAGAAGGGTTCAAGAGAGAAAGACTTTGAGAAGTTTACTAAATTGTTCAAAAAGTTAGAGGTAAATCTACCATTCTTTGAAGCACTTGAGCACATGCCTTTGTACAAGAAATTTATGAAGGAGGTGTTGGGGAAAAAGAGATCACTAGGAGGAGAACCAAAAATTGCAACGGAAAAGTGTGGTATAGTCTCAACAGCAAGGAAGATCCCAATAAAGAGGAAAGACCCTGGGGCAGTGGCGATACCATGCACTATCAAGAATATAGCATTTAAGAAGGTACTCCTCGATTCTGGGTCTAGTGTGAGTTTAATGCCTTTGTCCATTTTCAAAAAGCTTGAATTGGAAAAGATTAGTGAAAGTAAGACCCAGTTAAGGTTCGCCGATCACACCGTTAAGAAATCATATGGGGTAGCTGAAGATGTACTAGTGGAAGTTGATAAATTTGTATTCCCTGTTGACTTCCACATCATGGACATTCCGGAAGACGAAGAAACTCCTATCCTTCTTGGGAGGCCATTTTTGTCGACAGGCCGCTGCAACCTCGACATTGAAAAAGGAACGCTGACGCTGAAATCTTTTGATGAAGAAGTAACGTTGAAGATGTTAGGAGTCAAAAGACAGAGGGCGGTTGTGAATGATCAAACTTCTGATGGTATGACAGAAAGTGAGGAAAAGAACAAGAAGTCTAAACAGCTCCAAGAAAAAGTGTCAAGCATAGCCTCCCGGGTGGAACCATCTTATGTAGTTGTCAAAAATCTTAAGAAAGCTAAGGAAGTCAAGAAGAAGGTGGAGGAGAAAGAGCAAGGAAAGAAGAAGAATGTGGGAAGTAAATTAAAGAGAAAAGCGGTGAATGCTTTTCGTCTTCATGAGTTAGTGGTTGCGAAAGTGACAAGCAACAAGGTTTGGAAAAGGAAATACCCTCCATAATAAAGGGTAATGGACCGTCGAGCCATGCGACGTTAAACGAAGCGCTCCGTGGGAGGCAACCCACGGTTTTAATAATTAATTTCTCTGTTTGTTTATTTTATTTTCAGGAAATAAAAGAGGACGTCTCTGGTGAAAGCTTGGAAGTGATCATGAGAGTGCATTACCCTCTGTGAGTCACCTCTCTCGAACTCGTTCTGAAACATTGAGGTCAATGTTTAATTCAAGTTTGGGGGAGGCTCTTCTCTGTGCATTTTATTTTTATGTTAGTTTTATGTTATTGGTATGATGTGAAACCATTAAGTGAATTCTGCCCAAATTTTTACCGAAATTTTAAATTTTTGTTGAAGAAGTTTTGATCCTAAAGAGCGATCGGGAATAGTATATAGAGATGAAGCGAGGATTGTTTGAGGACAGGAAGTGCGGAATAATGTGACAAGAGGTTTGTTTAAGCACCCCTGGTTCCCTGAAAGAGATACGAGTCTAACGTGTAGATTTGCACCATAGTACTTGTCTCCTGAGAAGTACTTCTCGAGTAGTTTATTGATACAGTCTGGCATAATTCGGATTCACTTGCATGATGACTGGTTGAGAAAAAAAAAGAGATATAAAGTTGGTACCAAATGATGAAAAGGCGGTAAAAGGCAATCGGCTCGCTAAGTTGGGTAATCCTCACCCGGTTATTCAGCCCAAAGGAGATTGATCCCCAAACGTCGTCCAAAAGGACAATATATAACTGCAAAGTTTGAAAATTTCATCGGTAATTAAAAGTAGCAAATGCTGCTAGTTTGGTGCCAGGAAAAGAAAATAAGAAGCCTTGATTCGTCTCATGCAGGTGATGATTATTCTTAAAAATGCAGTGCCTTAATATGATTGTCTGAATGAAAAAGGAGGAAAATCGGAAAGAGACTTAAGTGCAAAGCATAGTTGGAGAGGTATCCGAAAGGGGAGCTTGAGGTTTAATGTTGTAACAGAAACTCGTCGCGTCATGTGAATGCCGAACCAACTGTCTCTTGAGCAATACAAACGGATATCTCACGTATGAACACCGGTGTGCCTGGAAGGTCATTTTCTCTTGTAATTGTCGCTTGAGGTCAAGCAACGGTTTAAGTTTGGGGGAGTTTGATCAGTGGTTTTTACACGTTTATTTACCATTGATTTTAGTCGTCTTTGCTTTATATTGTCAAGCGTTTTACTTCATTCTTCTACATTTTATGCTTTGGTTGTGTATTTTACTGTTTGCAGGCTCAAAGGAATAAATCGAGACAAATCAATGCGAAAAAGTACAAAAAGGGGAGTTTCGAAGGAAGTGAAAAATCAAGCTACATGAGGTCTGACACGACCACTTGTGTCACCTGAAACTGGCCGTGTTAGGATGAAGCGTGGCCAAGAAAATGCAACAGAGATGAAAGTCACGGGGCTGACACGACTCGTGTTAGCAAGTGTGAGATCTGGAAATTTTCAACATGTTTCTCATCGTGACAGGTGTGTAGTATTTTGATCATAACTAGAGCTTCGTAACTCCGACTGACGCGGTTCCGGTGGCAAAATTTCGCTAACGAAAAGGGCTACAACTTTGATGAAGAACTCAAAGCCAAAATATGAAGTTATGGGCTGACACGGGCCGTGTTACCTGACACAGGCACCCGTGTCAGGAGGCCTGGGAGAAAAAAATAAGTTTTAAGATGACAGAAGTCTGACACGGGTGCCCGTGTTGGCTGACACGGCCCGTGTCAGCATGTGACGCTGATTTTATGATTTTTTCATATTTTTTCCATGGGTTAAGCTGTGGGGGCATTTTGGGTACTTCCAACCAACCTAAGTGAGTATGCACTATATAGAAGAGTTTTAATGATGAAAAATGGGACTTTTTGGCCGGGAGAAGAAGCACGATTGAAGATTGGAGAAAACAAAGGTTTGGGAGAGAAGAAGGTTTTCATGAACGGAAGCGATTGAAGATCAACTATCGTCTCAATTCTTGTAACGTCTCTATTTTATATTTTGTTTTCTTTGAACGATATGAGTAGCTAATCCCCAATGCTAGGGGGTGTCCCTGATTGGATCATGTAATGACTTTGAATTCTTGATTTCCTCAATTGCATGTTTTATTATTCAATTTGATTATGCAATGTTTTTATGCTTTCTTTGTCGGACAACCAAGGATTGATTTACGGTTAACGATTTGTTGGACCGCGGTTGTTAAGGTTTTTGTACGATTAGACTATAGTAGATATCACCTAGGACTAGGGATACCCTATAGTTACCGGTTAACTCTTGATAACATAAAGGCTTGATTTCATCATAATTCTCTAAGGACTTAGGATTTAAGATGAATGTTCAAAGGTTTTCCCGCTAAGGAATTAGGGGAAAATATCCTAAAGGGCTGGTAATTGAATAGTATGAACTTGTTGAAGAGATCTAAATCCAAGGTTATTACAGGAACAATCACACACTATACCCCTAGCATAATACTCATATTTGTCAAAAAGCCAATTTACTTTTCTGCTTATTTTAATTCTTGTTTAGTGAAAATTTGCAAACAAAATTCCAAATACAGTTTTTGTTTAATTGAACCATTATTTAAACTCGATATTAACGTGCAGTCCTTGAGATCGACATTCGGGGAATTTCCCTATTATTACTACAGAGGCAAAATAGTACACTTGCTATTTTTCCGATCAGTACCCTTAGTGTTGCCTAAATGACTATTATATCCTTCCCTTAGACTACATGCCCTCTTTATGGTAGGGACAGTCTTATGGAGAACGATACTCTCGATGACCCTTTCACATCCAATTGAAAGACTTCCTGCCCTCTCATGGTATGGATAGACCCTTTCGCCCGAAAGACTTAAAGAACATGAAAGACAAACTTAGGGTAGGTAGTTCTCAATTGCTTGCTCACATTCAAAACTTTCAAATTAATTTTCACACCTCCTTTTCAAATCAATTCAAAAAGGCTACGCTTACTTACAAGCTAAAGTCCTTATTCAAATCCTTTTACTATTCACACACGACACTTTTTTCAAACAAACAAACAAACAAGTGAGCTAAGCAATTAAGATCCCATGGAAAACCATGGATGCAAAGGGTGCCTTACACCTTCCCTTTGTATAACCTACCCCCCGAACTCAATCTCTTTCAAAGGTCTTTCCTGTTCTTTTTGCCTTTCCAATTGGATAAAATAAAAGTCGGTGGCGACTCTTTCTTACCGCGACATTTTCTTTAATAGTCAGTTCACCGTATTACAGAACTGGCGACTCTGCTGGGGATACTTTCGAATAAAAGAGGGGTTACCTTAAAGTTTAGGATCACTTAAATGTTTTCAATTGTTTGCTTTATTGTAAAGGTTGCTTGGGAATTAAATGAAGGACGAATCCTATACCCGGATTCAAATACACTTAAGATAGGAGTGGCATAGTCATGGCGACCTCTTTCACATATGTGGGAGATGAGTCAATATGAAGTTCACGCTTGAGTTAGGACTCCATAGATATATGCACACCTTTCTCAAATGAGGGAGGTCTATGTATGTAACTTTGGGTGCGCCGGAGCTCAAGGACCTTTAGTTACCTTTAACCCATATTGGCCTTTAGGAACGTAGTGGGGGGACTACTCTTGGCGAATGTTGAGAACCTAGTCGCTACCCGATACTACAACTCAGATAGGTTCTTTCTCAAAGTATCATTGCATGATGCGAATGTATCATGTCCGAGGGTGCTTTAGAAGGGCTGACAATTTTGGGTCACTGGTAGAACCAGTTGCTGATATCATCCTTATCCTTAGAAGTACCTTTGGGGAAGGGTAGTTACCTAGTCAAACTCCATGCAAGCCTTTAAACCTAAGGACATTTGTGTGACTTGCTTGTGTGTGCTACTAACCTTTCTATTTCCTTGCAGGATTTTCTTGTAGGACATTTCGTCCTTATTACCTTATGCTTTACTTAATACATTGCATCTGCATGACATCATGACATCATAACATAGCATGATTAACTAGCCCTTTCAAGGATCTTAGGAATTTAGGATGCACAATTTCAGGTGCCCTTATCAAAGGATTAAATTCTCATCAAGGGGCAAGAGAATTTATTTTCCTCTGGCCATATGTCTTCCAATTCAGAGACTCTACACCTATCAAGGGGCAAGAGGATTTATTTTCCTCTGGCCGCATGCCTTCCAGTTCAGAGACATCATACCTATCAAGGGGCAAGAGGATTTATTTTCCTCTAGCCATGTGCCTTCGAATTCAGAGATATCCCGAATAAGAGGCGATGACCCACTCGATATGGTGAGCTTGATTCCCATAGAAGAGCATCCAAGAATCAGAGTTTTTCAAACGAAGATGCGACCAAATCATTTTCTGACGCCGCTAACTATATTCCTTAAAGATCCTTGAAAATATTGCATCTGCATTCATAACATCGCATAACAGGTTTCCATAACAGGTCTCTCATCTTCTCTCGCTGTTTATTTCAGCACAAATGGATCTCGAGCAATCAGTCAAAGACCTTCAAGCTCAGAATGCCCAGTTCCAAGCTTTGATTCTGAACTTGTCCAAGGGGCAAGACGAGTTGAAAACTCTCTTGACCAAGAAGGAGAAAAATACCAGAAGATCCGTGGGTGTCCTTAACATGGGAAGAAGATTCCGAGGACCACTCAAGAAAGCTGAAGATGTCAAGGTTTCTAAAGAGGACGACGATGAACAAAAGGATGATGCTAGTGTCAAGATTGATGTGAAAAGCAACCATGATTCTGTCAAGACCTCTGAGGAAGAAGAGGACTACTACTATGAGGACAAACATCTTGATGACAAATACAAGTTGTTGGAAGAACGTATTAAAGCCATGGAAATTCAGAAGGTACCTGGGTTGGATTTTGAAGAGCTAGGGCTCATCTCAGAGGTTGTCATTCCTCCGAAATTCAAGACTCCAACCTTCGCTAAGTATGATGGAGTCTCGTGTCCTAAACTGCACCTGAAATCCTATGTGAGGAAGATTCAGCCTCATACTGCTGACAAGATGCTATGGATCCACTTCTTCCAAGAGAGCTTATCTGGAACCCAACTCGAATGGTACTATCAAATGGATAGTGCCAACATTCATACATGGGAAGACTTGGCTGGTACTTTCTACAAGCAATACCAATACAATACTGATCTCGCGCCAACCCGCATGCAACTACAAAGCATGTCTATGGGTTCTAACGAAAGCTTCAAGGAGTATGCTCAAAAATGGAGAGACCTGGCTGGCAGAGTTCAACCTCCCTTAACTGACAGATAGTTGGTAGATATGTTTATGAGTACACTGACTGGTCCTTTCTATAGTCAGCTGGGAAGTTCATCATCTGGATTCACTGAGCTTATACTGACTGGGGAACGTGTCGAGAACGACATCCGAAGTGGAAAGATTCAAGCTGCTACATCCCCAGGTGTTACAAAGAAGCATTTCAATGGGAATTCAGATTCAAATGAGGTTTATGGTCAGAAAAGGAGTAACCATGACCAATCTGTTGGGGTAGTTCTGATCTCCACATCGGCGCCTCAAAAGGGTCGTCAAAACAAGCAAGACATGTCTAGGCGTCAGTTCACAAAGATAAATATGTCACTGGCTCAAGCATTACAGCACCTATTGAAGTCAGAGTTGATCACTTTAAAGGATCCCCCTAAGAATCCTAGTACTTCTGCTCGTAGCTATAATCCCAATATGAGGTATGCATATCACTCTGATAGTCCTGGTCACGATACGAATAGCTGCTGGACATTGAGGAACAAGATCCAAGATATGATCGATGCTGGGGAAATTGAATTTGATCATCCTGAGACTCCTAACGTAACTACTAATGTTGTGGATGGCTAGAAGGAGAGACTTTCAGATCATTAGTTTTACTTTCATTTGCAAGTTTCTATTCTGTTTGTTTAAACATTCGAAATTATGATAGACATTATCTGTTTTAATAATCATCATCAGTGCATTGCATATGTTCGTCTTGAATAAATTATTTCGCTATCACTCATTTTAAATTGCGTTACTTTGCATATGTTTTGTGTTTATTCAACTCCTGCTAGAGCTGCATGCCTTTTGAGGGAGGATGACGAAAACGATACCGCAATCTCATACAATATGCTTTTGAACAGATATGCTGACGATGTACAGGCATTGTTTCAATTCCTAAACAGTGGAGATATAAGGATGTTAATCCCTCATCAACCCTTTGAGCCTAAGAAGTGGAAGTTTTCTTTCTCGTACAGATTAAAACCTTGATTATAACCTGGGGCAGGGTAGTTGCTCACTTAACTCAGTCATGCCAGTACGTTTCTACACAAATAATGATGGGTTCCTGCAACCATTAAGTCAGGCAGTCGATATCCACCAAAAATGAAAAAGTTGTTAAGTCAAAACCTATGAAGGAGACTTATCAAAATCGAAACATCCCGCTGACTGTAATCTCAAAATAAACAGTTCAGGCAAAAGTTAGGGATAACAAAGTCAAAAAGGAGGTCACTACAAATCCTCGGCAAAAAGAAAATATTACAAAAAGGATGACTGTCTGTCCAAATAAACCTCCGTTACTTTAACCATCATCAAATATCAATGCTACAACTTCAAGATTTTCTAAGGCTTAAACGCAGAGTTAGCTAAGCATAGGTTCGAAGAACATCACGAAGATTGGGATGGGTATAAATAAAATTTTAAGCCTTTATCCTTTGTTTCTTAAACCGTGAACCAAGCTACGTTACAACCCTTGAAAGTCCTAACTGAAGCGTGGTTAGTTCGAAAGCATACTGTCACCAAAAAAGGTATCCTGACTCCTTAAGGTTTTCCATAAATGCTAAGTTGATATCTTGTTTTTACAAAAATCACGTTTTATAGACATCACGCTTTTACATCTCCTGTTTTATTGTTTTTCAAAAAAACTCAAGACAGACGTATGCATTGCATCTCATGAATTCATTATTAAACATATTCTGCTACATAATTTCAAATGTTAGCAGCTGAAAGAATTTGCACAGGGTATGACTAATGACTGAAAGTTATCCCGACCAACAAATATTACTCCAAGAAGCAATGTCTCCTACGTATACAAGGGGCATGGCACGTTTTGCCCAATCAATCTGGGGCAATCAAGTTAAGATTCCAAGAATCTCTTAAATGCCAAACAATCAAAAGGCATACATCCCAAGTGGGTTTCAAACTATTTCCCGATCAATCTGGGGCAATCAAATCAAGATTCCGAGAATCTCTCAAGGATGCCAAAACAATCAGGGGCATGCATCCAAGAAGATCTGAAGCTACTTCCCAATCAGCGTGGGACATTGTCTTGGGCCTATAACTACTAGGGGCATGTCGTCCATAGTGCACATCTCACAAAGTCCTCGCGAGGAGAATCTTTCCAAAGTCCTTACTAGCAGGGGCAAATCTATGCAAGTCCAGTTTGACATCTTGATCAATACTCAATGGTGTGTCCTAATCAATATAAATCCAGGAATGACAGTTACTATAATACTGGGGGCAAAGTTGAAGACATCCATGTCTTCCCACAAAGCTGGTTTCACCGGATCGTATCCCCACAGAGTAATCATTAGGAAGATACCTCCAAATGTTCTCGTCCCAACAAAGACTTAGTTCCTCAACAGAGTTTTACATCTTCGACACTGCCGATTCCCCGACTCTTTTCTCTTCTCCAAACAAGGTTATTCATCTCTCTTATCCCCAGTCAGGGTACATCAAGATCAATCATTCAAATTGCTCTCATCCCTAAGAAGAAGCCAAAAATCCCCAGCTAAGTATCCTCAGATTCTGTATTCTCCACAACAGTCAAGGATTTATTTTCCCCGCCAGACGCTACTATAATCTACTATCATTATTAACAAACATTTTGCATTCATACATCATACGCCTCATGGCATTGCATACAATCTCATTCATTTCAAAAAATAAACATTACAATACATGCATCACGACATTGCATAAAATTAATACTGCTATTTTCAGTCTATTCCTACAAACAAATGAATAGTATCTTCTAGATATAGTGCAGAGATAATCAAGTCAACGATTTAATTCTGGCGCTCATTCAAGACAGAGATTTAGTTCTGACACTTAATTTTGGATATCTTCCAAAGATAGTTCAGAGATAATCAAGACAGAGATTTAATTCTGATACTTAGTTCCGGGTATTCTCCAGAGATAGTTCAGAGATAATCAAGACAGAGATTTAATTCTGATACTTAGTTCCGAGTATTCTCAAGAGATAGTTCAGAGATAATCAAGACAGAGATTTAATTCTAATACTTAGTTCCGGGTATTCTCCAGAGATGGTTCAGAAATGATCAAGATAGAGATTTAATTCTGATACTTAGTTTCGGGTATTCTCCAGAGATAGTTCAGAGATAATCAAGACAGGGATTTAATTCTGATACTTAGTTCCGAGTATTCTCCAGAGATGGTTCAGAAATGGTCAAGACAAAGATTTAATTCTGATACTTAGTTCCGGGTATTCTCCAGAGATAGTTCAGAGATAATCAAGACAGAGATTTAATTCTGATACTTAGTTCCGGGTATTCTCCAGAGATAGTTCAGAGATAATCAAGACAAAGATTTAATTTAGTTCTGATACTTAGTTTCGGGTATTCTCTATGAATAGTTCAAAGATAATCAAGAGACTTAGATCTAATCCTGTCACTACGAACAGTGCTGGTATGATCGACCTCCAACAAATACTTCTCAATGCAAAGGATTCAGTCTAATGTACGACTCATCCTAGGATGCAACCTGACGCACGGTACATTCTAAAAATTATCAACATAGAGGATCCGGTCTAACGCACGACCCATCCTTCAGCCTAACGCACGGCTTTCCAGACATCTACCGATGCAAATTGGATCCGGTCTAACGCACGACCCATCCTTCAGCCTAACGCACGGCTTTCCAGACATCTACCAATGCAAATTGGATCCGGTCTAACGCACGACCCATCCTTTAGCCTAACGCACGGCTTTTCAGACATCTACCGATGCAATTGGATCCGGTCTAACACACGACCCGTCCTTCGGCCTAACGCACGGCTTTCCAGACATCTACCGATGCAAATTGGATTCAGTCTAACGCACGAATCATCCTTCAGCCTAACGCACGACTTTCCAGACATCTACCGATGCAAATTGGATCCGGTATAACGCACGACTCATCCTCCAGTCTAACGTACGACTCATCCTAAGTATATTCTTCATATACGGTCTAACGTACGACGTATTCTGACTCTCAAGTCTATCAGGCTGGATGGAATCTTTAAGCCCATCTCAATCATACATCTCTTCCAAACACCAGGATGGCATCTTCAAGCCCATCTCCGACAAAATTCCCTTCTTGAGCTAGGGCAAATTCCTGGGTATTCTAGTGTTCAATCCTCTTCTACCTTCAGATTCCAACAGGCACACATGTCAATCTACATCCTCAGGTATAAGAAGATTGAACAGGGGCAGCTGTCATACTCCAAAATTTGCCCATCACATTTTTATACTCAAGCTCATCCAAGTATCAATAGCTCAAGATCTAAGTGGATGCACACCCTCCTAAGCAATAAGGACCAAAACTAGGGTTTTGTTTCTCTCCAAGAAAAATCAACTTCTGATACCTCAAGTGGACTTCATGGGTTTTTATTATGTATCCCCCAATCCCGAAGCCATGTAATAGCGTAGGATCTAATTTTCGCACTTTATTATCTTGTAATTATATTAACTGCGTGGTTAGTAAAATAGGGAGTGATAACAAGTAATTGAACTTAGCTCATTAATCCAAGATTAAATATCTGAATACAACCACGTGATTGCTGCACACACCCACCTTTAGGGTAATCCCTCTTGGTTGCCCTCTCGATCAAAAATAGTCAAGTCCCTCAAATATAGGGATACCTTAGCTTTCTGCCTACGAATTCAAATTATCATAGTCCCTCGGAATAAAAGATCATAGTCCCTTCGAGTTGCCTACGAATAAAATGATCTCGTCCCTCAATGTCGCCTCGATAAATGATGATAGTCCCTTCGATTGCTAAGGTACCCTTAGTGTTGCCTAAATGACTATTATATCCTTCCCTTAGACTACATGCCCTCTTTATGGTAGGGACAGTCTTATGGAGAACGATACTCTCGATGACCCTTTCACATCCAATTGAAAGACTTCCTGCCCTCTCATGGTATGGATAAACCCTTTCGCCCGAAAGACTTAAAGAACATGAAAGACAAACTTAGGGTAGGTAGTTCTCAATTGCTTGCTCACATTCAAAACTTTCAAATTAATTTTCACACCTCCTTTTCAAATCAATTCAAAAAGGCTACGCTTACTTACAAGCTAAAGTCCTTATTCAAATCCTTTTACTATTCACACACGACACTTTTTTCAAACAAACAAACAAACAAGTGAGCTAAGCAATTAAGATCCCATGGAAAACCATGGATGCAAAGGGTGCCTTACACCTTCCCTTTGTATAACCTACCCCCCGAACTCAATCTCTTTCAAAGTTCTTTTTGCCTTTCCAATTGGATAAAATAAAAGTCGGTGGCGACTCTTTCTTACCGCGACATTTTCTTTAATAGTCAGTTCACCGTATTACAGAACTGGCGACTCTGCTGGGGATACTTTCGAATAAAAGAGGGTTTACCTTAAAGTTTAGGATCACTTAAATGTTTTCAATTGTTTGCTTTATTGTAAAGGTTGCTTGGGAATTAAATGAAGGACGAATCCTATACCCGGATTCAAATACACTTAAGATAGGAGTGGCATAGTCATGGCGACCTCTTTCACATATGTGGGAGATGAGTCAATATGAAGTTCATGCTTGAGTTAGGACTCCATAGATATATGCACACCTTTCTCAAATGAGGGAGGTCTATGTATGTAACTTTGGGTGCGCCGGAGCTCAAGGACCTTTAGTTACCTTTAACCCATATTGGCCTTTAGGAACGTAGTGGGGGGGCTACTCTTGGAGAATGTTGAGAACCTAGTCGCTACCCGATACTACAACTCAGATAGGTTCTTTCTCAAAGTATCATTGCATGATGCGAATGTATCATGTCCGAGGGTGCTTTAGAAGGGCTGACAATTTTGGGTCACTGGTAGAACCAGTTGCTGATATCATCCTTATCCTTAGAAGTACCTTTGGGGAAGGGTAGTTACCTAGTCAAACTCCATGCAAGCCTTTAAACCTAAGGACATTTGTGTGACTTGCTTGTGTGTGCTACTAACCTTTCTATTTCCTTGCAGGATTTGCTTGTAGGACATTTCGTCCTTATTACCTTATGCTTTACTTAATACATTGCATCTGCATGACATCATGACATCATAACATAGCATGATTAACTAGCCCTTTCAAGGATCTTAGGAATTTAGGGCGCACAATTTCAGGTGCCCTTATCAAAGGATTAAATTCTCATCAAGGGGCAAGAGAATTTATTTTCCTCTGGCCATATGTCTTCCAATTCAGAGACTCTACACCTATCAAGAGGCAAGAGGATTTATTTTCCTCTGGCCGCATGCCTTCCAGTTCAGAGACATCATACCTATCAAGGGGCAAGAGGATTTATTTTCCTCTAGCCATGTGCCTTCGAATTCAGAGATATCCCGAATAAGAGGCGATGACCCACTTGATATGGTGAGCTTGATTCCCATAGAAGAGCATCCAAGAATCAGAGTTTTTCAAACGAAGATGCGACCAAATCATTTTCTGACGCCGCTAACTATATTCCTTAAAGATCCTTGAAAATATTGCATCTGCATTCATAACATCGCATAACAGGTTTCCATAACAGGTCTCTCATCTTCTCTCGCTGTTTATTTCAGCACAAATGGATCTCGAGCAATCAGTCAAAGACCTTCAAGCTCAGAATGCCCAGTTCCAAGCTTTGATTCTGAACTTGTCTAAGGGGCAAGACGAGTTGAAAACTCTCTTGACCAAGAAGGAGAAAAATACCAGAAGATCCATGGGTGTCCTTAACATGGGAAGAAGATTCCGAGGACCACTCAAGAAAGCTGAAGATGTCAAGGTTTCTAAAGAGGACGACGATGAACAAAAGGATGATGCTAGTGTCAAGATTGATGTGAAAAGAAACCATGATTCTGTCAAGACCTCTGAGGAAGAAGAGGACTACTACTATGAGGACGAACATCCTGATGACAAATACAAGCTGCTGGAAGAACGTAATAAAGCCATGGAAATTCAGAAGGTACCTGGGTTGGATTTTGAAGAGCTAGGGCTCATCTCAGGGGTTGTCATTCCTCCGAAATTCAAGACTCCAACCTTCGCTAAGTATGATGGAGTCTCCTGTCCTAAACTGCACCTGAAATCCTATGTGAGGAAGATTCAGCCTCATACTGCTGACAAGATGCTATGGATCCACTTCTTCCAAGAGAGCTTATCTGGAACCCAACTCGAATGGTACTATCAAATCGATGGTGCCAACATTCATACATGGGAAGATTTGGCTGGTACTTACTACAAGCAATACTAGGGGTGGCAAACGGGCATGCCCGCGCCCGTTTAGCCCGCCCCGCAAAAGCCCGCAAATAAACGGGGCGGGGCGGGGCGGGCATAGTTGAAGATGCGGGCCTAAAACCTAGCCCCGCCCCGCAAAAAAGTGAGGGCGGGGCGGGCAAAGCCCGCGGGCATTGCACCTTTTAAGCCTAAAAACATAAAAATTTATGAAAATGCACATGCCCGCAAAAGCCCGCGTTGAAAACGGGGCGGGGCGGGGCGGTCACATTAGAGGGTGAGGGCCTAAAACCTTGGCCCGCCCCGCACTAAAGTGCGGGTAAAACGGGCATGCCCAACGGGCCAGGCCCGTTTTGCCACCCCTAAGCAATACCAATACAATGCTGATCTCGCGCCAACCCGCATGCAACTACAAAGCATGTCTATGGGTTCTAACGAAAGCTTCAACGAGTATGCTAAAAAATGGAGAGACCTGGCTGGCAGAGTTCAACCTCCCTTAACTGACAGAGAGTTGGTAGATATGTTTATGAGTACACTGACTGGTCCTTTCTATAGTCAGCTGGGAAGTTCATCATCTGGATTCACTGAGCTTATACTGACTGGGGAACGTGTCGAGAACGACATCCGAAGTGGAAAGATTCAAGCTGCTACATCCCCAGGTGTTACAAAGAAGCATTTCAATGGGAATTCAGATTCAAATGAGGTTTATGGTCAGAAAAGGAGTAACCATGACCAATCTGTTGGGGCAGTTCTGATCTCCACATCGGCGCCTCAAAAGGGTCGTCAAAACAAGCAAGACATGTCTAGGCGTCAGTTCACAAAGATAAATATGTCACTGGCTCAAGCATTACAGCACCTATTGAAGTCAGAGTTGATCACTTTAAAGGATCCCCCTAAGAATCCTAGTACTTCTGCTCGTAGCTATAATCCCAATATGAGGTATGCATATCACTCTGATAGTCCTGGTCACAATACGAATAGCTGCTGGACATTGAGGAACAAGATCCAAGATATGATCGATGCTGTGGAAATTGAATTTGATCATCCTGAGACTCCTAACGTAACTAATAATGTCGTGGATGGCTAGAAGGAGAGACTTTCAGATCATTAGTTTTACTTTCATTTGCAAATTTCTATTCTGTTTGTTTAAACATTCGAAATTATGATAGACATTATCTGTTTTAATAATCATCATCAATGCATTGCATATGTTTGTCTTGAATAAATTATTTCGCTATCACTCATTTTAAATTGCGTTACTTTTCATATGTTTTGTGTTTATTCAACTCCTGCTAGAGCTGCATGCCTTTTGAGGGAGGATGACGAAAACGATATCGCAATCTCATACAATATGCTTTTGAACAGATATGCTGACGATGTACAGGCATTGTTTCAATTCCTAAACAGTGGAGATATAAGGATGTTAATCCCTCGTCAACCCTTTGAGCCTAAGAAGTGGAAGTTTTCTTTCTCGTACAGATTAAAACCTTGATTATAACCTGGGGCAGGGTAGTTGCTCACTTAACTCAGTCATGCCAGTACGTTTCTACACAAATAATGATGGGTTCCTGCAACCATTAAGTCAGGCAGTCGATATCCACCAAAAATGAAAAAGTTGTTAAGTCAAAACCTATCAAGGAGACTTATCAAAATCGAAACATCCCGCTGACTGTAATCTCAAAATAAACAGTTCAGGCAAAAGTTAGGGATAACAAAGTCAAAAAGGAGGTCACTACAAATCCTCGGCAAAAAGAAAATATTACAAAAAGGATGACTGTCTGTCCAAATAAACCTCCGTTACTTTAACCATCATCAAATATCAATGCTACAACTTCAAGATTTTCTAAGGCTTAAACGCAGAGTTAGCTAAGCATAGGTTCGAAGAACATCACGAAGATTGGGATGGGTATAAATAAAATTTTAAGCCTTTATCCTTTGTTTCTTAAACCGTGAACCAAGCTACGTTACAACCCTTGAAAGTCGTAACTGAAGCGTGGTTAGTTCGAAAGCATACTGTCACCAAAAAAGGTATCCTGACTCCTTAAGGTTTTCCATAAATGCTAAGTTGATATCTTGTTTTTACAAAAATCACGTTTTATAGACATCACGCTTTTACATCTCCTGTTTTAATGTTTTTCAAAAAAACTCAAGACAGACGTATGCATTGCATCTCATGAATTCATTATTAAACTTATTCTGCTACATAATTTCAAATGTTAGCAGTTGAAAGAATTTGCACAGGGTATGACTAATGACTGAAAGTTATCCCGACCAACAAATATTACTCCAAGAAGCAATGTCTCCTACGTATACAAGGGGCATGGCACGTTTTGCCCAATCAATCTGGGGAAATCCGGTTAAGATTCCAAGAATCTCTTAAATGCCAAACAATCAAAAGGCATACATCCCAAGTGGGTTTCAAACTATTTCCCGATCAATTTGGGGCAATCAAATCAAGATTCCGAGAATCTCTCAAGGATGCCAAAACAATCAGGGGCATGCATCCAAGAAGATCTGAAGCTACTTCCCAATCAGCGTGGGACATTGTCTTGGGCCTATAACTACTAGGGGCATGTCGTCCATAGTGCACATCTCACAAAGTCCTCGCGAGGAGAATCTTTCCAAAGTCCTTACTAGCAGGGGCAAATCTATGCAAGTCCAGTTTGACATCTTGATCAATACTCAATGGTGTGTCCTAATCAATATAAATCCAGGAATGACAGTTATTATAATACTGGGGGCAAAGTTGAAGACATCCATGTCTTCCCACAAAGTTGGTTTCACCGGATCGTATCCCCACAGAGTAATCATTAGGAAGATACCTCCAAATGTTCTCGTCCCAACAAAGACGTAGTTCCTCAACAGAGTTTTACATCTTCGACACTGCCGATTCCCCGACTCTTTTCTCTTCTCCAAACAAGGTTATTCATCTCTCTTATCCCCAGTCAGGGTACATCAAGATCAATCATTCAAATTGCTCTCATCCCTAAGAAGAAGCCAAAAATCCCCAGCTAAGTATCCTCGGATTCTGTATTCTCCACAACAGTCAAGGATTTATTTTCCCCGCCAGACGTTACTATAATCTACTATCATTATTAACAAACATTTTGCATTCATACATCATACGCCTCATGGCATTGCATACAATCTCATTCATTTCAAAAAATAAACATTACAATACATGCATCACGACATTGCATAAAATTAATACTGCTCTTTTCAGTCTATTCCTACAAACAAATGAATAGTATCTTCTAGATATAGTGCAGAGATAATCAAGTCAACGATTTAATTCTGGCGCTCATTCAAGACAGAGATTTAGTTCTGACACTTAATTTTGGATATCTTCCAAAGATAGTTCAGAGATAATCAAGACAGAGATTTAATTCTGATACTTAGTTCCGGGTATTCTCCAGAGATAGTTCAGAGATAATCAAGACAGAGATTTAATTCTGATACTTAGTTCCGAGTAATCTCCAGAGATAGTTCAGAGATAATCAAGACAGAGATTTAATTCTAATACTTAGTTCCGGGTATTCTCCAGAGATGGTTCAGAAATGATCAAGATAGAGATTTAATTCTGATACTTAGTTTCGGGTATTCTCCAGAGATAGTTCAGAGATAATCAAGACAGGGATTTAATTCTGATACTTAGTTCCGAGTATTCTCCAGAGATGGTTCAGAAATGGTCAAGACAAAGATTTAATTCTGATACTTAGTTCCGGGTATTCTCCAGAGATAGTTCAGAGATAATCAAGACAGAGATTTAATTCTGATACTTAGTTCCGGGTATTCTCCAGAGATAGTTCAGAGATAATCAAGACAAAGATTTAATTTAGTTCTGATACTTAGTTTCGGGTATTCTCTATGAATAGTTCAAAGATAATCAAGTGAGTTAGATCTAATCCTGTCACTACGAACAGTGCTGGTATGATCGACCTCCAACAAATACTTCTCAATGCAAAGGATTCAGTCTAATGTACGACTCATCCTAGGATGCAACCTGACGCACGGTGCATTCTAAAAATTATCAACATAGAGGATCCGGTCTAACGCACGACCCATCCTTCAGCCTAACGCACGGCTTTCCAGACATCTACCGATGCAAATTGGATCCGGTCTAACGCACGACCCATCCTTCAGCCTAACGCACGGCTTTCCAGACATCTACCGATGCAAATTGGATCCGGTCTAACGCACGACCCATCCTTCATCCTAACGCACGGCTTTTCAGACATCTACCGATGCAATTGGATCCGGTCTAACACACGACCCGTCCTTCAGCCTAACGCACGACTTTCTAGACATCTACCGATGCAAATGGGATTCAGTCTAACGCACGACTCATCCTTCAGCCTAACGCACGACTTTCCAGACATCTACCAATGCAAATTGGATCCGGTATAACGCACGACTCATCCTCCAGTCTAACGTACGACTCATCCTAAGTATATTCTTCATATACGGTCTAACGTACGACGTATTCTAACTCTCAAGTCTATCAGGCTGGATGGAATCTTTAAGCCCATCTCAATCATACATCTCTTCCAAACACCGGGATGGCATCTTCAAGCCCATCTCCGACAAAATTCCCTACTTCAGCTAGGGCAAATTCCTGGATATTCTAGTGTTCAATCCTCTTCTACCTTCAGATTCCAACAGGCACACATGTCAATCTACATCCTCAGGTATAAAAAGATTGAACAGGGGCAGCTGTCATACTCCAAAATTTACCCATCACATTTTTATACTCAAGCTCATCCAAGTATCAATAGCTCAAGATCTAAGTGGATGCACACTCTCCTAAGCAATAAGGACCAAAACTAGGGTTTTGTTTCTCTCCAAGAAAAATCAACTTCTGATACCTCAAGTGGACTTCATGGGCTCTCACATGCTTCAAAGGATCATCATGCCAAGTTTCAAGCTCTGATTCAAAAGATTGCTCACTCAATGGCCCAAACAATCAATAATCGACTAATTGACCTAAAAGTCAAACTATGGTCAAACCACAGTCAAAACTCCTGATTTTTTGTTAACAACCTTATTTTGAAGTATCATTCATCATTTGATCAAGTATTGATCATGATTCATCAAGAAAAGCTCAGAAATCAACAAAAGTACAAGTTACTAAATTAGGGTTTTGAACTGAAAGTCAACCCATCTTTGACTGGCCATAACTCTCTCAGATTTTATCAAAAATTCCTCAAACAAAGTTCATCCTCAAGGAAATTCAATTCTCTACAACTTTGATGTTGGGATCAAGACCAATAAATGCATCATTTGAGAGATATGGACCAAGACATTATAGGTCCTTCTAAAAGTCAACAAAAAGTCATCTTTTTGCAAAGAAGTGTACATGAACATGGAAACTTCAATGAAGATGAAACTAAAAGGGTCACTTAGAGGACACTCTAAGCTTTCTAAAATGATCAATAACACCTTCATAGGGATAAAATTGAGAGAGAGATACGCATCGTTGAAGTTGAGCAATTTTCGAGAAAATGCATGAAACCCTAAGTGAAGAATTTTGTGTTTTTAAGTAATGGGCCATGGATTATGGATTACCCACATGATTTTAAGATAAAAAATAAGCCCAAATACTATTTGGATTATATTTTATGGTTTTATTTTATTTATATTTGGATTTATTCATATAAATGCAATATTAAATCAAATAAAACCAAATAAAATCCAAATCAATTCAAATAAAATCATGGGAAATTCTTATTAACCAAATCAAGACCAAATTCATCCAAAAGAAAGGTGAAAAGTTTGGAAAATAGAATTGAGCCAAAATTGGAAATATTTCATACAAAATAAAATCAATTTTTTTTTCTTCAAATCAAATTGATTCCTTTCAATTCTAATGACCTAATTTCAGCCCACTATATATACTTGGATCATTCATGTAAAAAGGGGACGAAATTTGGAAAAGAGCATAAGGATTCAAAGCTTCCAAAAATTCTCAAAAACTAGGGCATATCGAAAATCAAAGTTACAGCAAGTTTCAACCAATCCAAAGCACTCAGTCGTATTCTTGAATGTCCCAGGAGCTTGTACCAGCGATTTTTGAAGCTTGAAGTACTACAGATTGCCCTCATCCATTATCACTGGTTCTTTATTATTTTCTGTTTTTCGTATCTCTTCATTCATGCATCATGGGTCTATTTCGTTTGCTTATAACTCTTCACATGTACCATTAGAGCATGTTTGATGCTTAAATCATGAGCTTTAGCGCAGGGATGGGCATTGACCATTGTTGAAGCTCTAAGATTCAACCGGTTCGTATCAGTATTTAGGGACGTTTTCATGGAAAACGGACATCACTAATGAATCCAGGGAGCCTTAATTGAGTGATCTGGGCACCATTAATCCGTATCTAACGTGTTATTTCGAGTTTGTTTGTTTTCAGATTTTACAAAGGAAAAACCGCAGGTAATTTCGTAGGAGAATCCATAAGAAATTCCGCAGGTTATTGCAAAGAAGATGATGAACAGTGGAGGGCCCTCTGTGCCACGTGCGTGCGTTTCCCTCATTGGCGAGTCAAAATTGTACTTCCTCTTTCCACGCATGTGCAACGTTGATTCGCTGGTCAAAAAGTCTAACCACTTCTCTCCATTCTGATTGGCCTGCGCATGAACAAAGGGGCCCCACTTTGACTCTTTCTTTTTAATATCCATTTGATATGTATGTTGTGTATTTATTGATTGGTCTCCATGTTTGTATCAGCAAACGTACGCAGCACACTTGGCCAAAGAATATGATGCTGGAGTCTTTGATCCTTGGTTCGATCCTTGCAAGAGACGGATATTTTTCCCATTTTTTTGATGGTGTATGTCTGTCAATCAGGCGCAACATGTCAAGAGTGGCTCACGACGCACCTTCAACCATCACCGTCAGATCATTCCCAGTGCCAGATCCGAAGGCTCAATGGCGCAGTTCCACCATAGGCTTTCAAGACTCAATCACACAGGATCGGTGCCAGGAGCTTCCAAATTTTTTTATTTCTTTTTATATAAACTTCCTTTCTTTTCTTATTTCAACTTAGATTTAATTTTAAAAGTTTTTTTATATATAATTCTAACTTAGGTTTTATAATCCCTATTTATTTATTTAATTAGGTGATAATTAATTTACTAACATTAAAATAATTGTTTTTTAGGTTTTAATTAATTTATTTTGTCCACATTTTTTAACTCATTTAGTGATTAATTTTAATAATTAAAATTAAATAGACATTAGATTAATAATTAAAATTAACTTAGAGTTAATTGTATATAGCTAATTATTTAGAATTAATTTAATTTAATTGAGTAATTAGGTTTCATCAATCACTAACCTACATCTCTTTAACTTTGATTTTTTTCCAACGCAAATCTTTTCTCATCTCCAAACTCCTTTGATTGACGCGTGAATGTTTATTTCGCCCTTTATTTATTTTATATCTTTACTATTTAATTTTCGTTAGTTAAATTCCGCCTTTATTTAATTATGACATTTATTTAATTATTTAATTTTTGTCATTTAAATTCTAGAAGGTGTATAGGTTGCTCATTCAATTTTTGATGTAATAGTAATTAGGACTTTTTTACTTCCCGCATTTTACTTTCCGCATCCCCCGGTTTTTATTATGTATCCCCCAATCCCGAAGCCATGTAATAGCGTAGGATCTAATTTTTGCACTTTATTATCTTGTAAGTATATTAACTGCGTGGTTAGTAAAATAGGGAGTGATAACAAGTAATTGAACTTAGCTCATTAATCCAAGATTAAATATCTGAATACAACCACGTGATTGCTGCACACACCCACCTTTAGGGTAATCCCTCTTGGTTGCCTTCTCGATCAAAAATAGTCAAGTCCCTCGGATATAGGGATACCTTAGCTTGCTGCCTACGAATTCAAATTATCATAGTCCCTCGGAATAAAAGATCATAGTCCCTTCGAGTTGCCTACGAATAAAATGATCTCGTCCCTCGATGTCGCCTCGATAAATGATGATAGTCCCTTTGATTGCTAAGGTATCCTTACTGTTGCCTAAATGACTATTATATCCTTCCCTTAGACTACCTGCCCTCTTTATGGTAGGGACAGTCTTATGGAGAACGATACTCTCGATGACCTTTTCACATTCAATTGAAAGACTTCCTGCCCTCTCATGGTATGGATAGACCCTTTCGCCCGAAAGACTTAAAGAACATGAAAGACAAACTTAGGGTGGGTAGTTCTCAATTGCTTGCTCACATTCAAAACTTTCAAATTACTTTTTACACCTCCTTTTCAAATCAATTCAAAAAGGCTACGCTTACTTACAAGCTAAAGTCCTTATTCAAATCCTTTTACTATTCACACACGACACTTTTTTCAAACAAACAAACAAACAAGTGAGCTAAGCAATTAAGAGCCCATGGAAAACCATGGATGCAAAGGGTGTCTTACACCTTCCCTTTGTATAACCTACCCCCCGAACTCAATCTCTTTCAAAGGTCTTTCCTGTTCTTTTTGCCTTTCAAATTGGATAAAATAAAAGTCGGTGGCGACTCTTACTTACCGCGACATTTTCTTTAAAAGTCAGTTCACCGTATTACAACATCTATTGGTGATGTATATTGAATTTGAGGTTGCCTCCCCTAGAAATGGTTTGGAAATTGTCTTTCCTTGAGCATGCTTCTTTCCATGTTTAATATGATTTTTTTCTTCTTTCACCAATGCCATTGTATTGGAATTTGCATAAAAAACCTTCATCCCATTGTGTTTTAACCTCATGGTATAGTTATTGTCAAGTAATTATCCCAAGATTATCATATTACGTTTCATTGAAAGAACATATAACACATCACCTATGATTTCTTTTTGTCCATTCTTCCTTTTCACTAGAATATGTCCCAAAATGTAACTATATTATTATCAACAAACCTAATGGCTCTTCTCACTGATTTATCAAGCTTGATAAACCAAACTTTTTTTCTATCATATGATTACTACAACCTGTGTCAAGATATCATACATTAGATTTATCTTGTGCCAAATGTGTATTGGCCATTAGTATGACCTTCTTAGAACCATTATTTACTCCTTGTAAAAATTGTGCTTGTTGTTCGTCACTATCATTGGATTCTTTCTTGAAGTAGCGGTCTTTAGCATAATGACCTTTTTAGAATTTATATGTTTTAGCCTTGACTCGCGAGCCTCCTATGAAGATTGCAACTCCTTAAGCTTCATATCATTTATGTATTTTGATTCTTCAACTACCATAACTATGTGATCAAATTAGGTAGTTATAGCTTTCAACACCTTCTCAACTTTCTGCAGTTCAGTTATTTTCTCACCATAAGATTGCAATCATTAATCTGTGTATTTTAATATTGCTTCCTCAAAGATTGCAATTTGACCTTCTTCAAATACTCACCATTTCCATACAACTTCTTAAGTGTATCCCATGTATCCTTAGTTGTTTCTTCCTCAATTATCTTCTTAAAGTTATTTGAATCCAGTTTATAAATAAATTAAAAAAATGTTAGGCAAGAGTTTTTAAATAAGTAAAGCCAACTAACTAAGTATTTTTCAAAACTGTCAATGAGTGACAATTTGCTCGTGTTACAAATTGCTTACTTGCCGATAGGGTCTTTGAGTTTGAATATATTTTATATAAACTATATAACATTGGTTTTTCCATGGACTTATGGAGAATCTAACACATTATTCAATTACCAATATCACTTTGCAATTTTTTAAGCAAGAAATAGACAAGAGTAACCATTACGATAATAACAAATGCCTCAATGACTTTCCAATGTGTATCTTGTTTGAATAAATCTTATTTGACCCCCAAAATATGATGATGGTTAACAAGAAGCAAAATGTTTATAAAGTAATTCATCATGTAAGACGTAACGTTAGAGTATAACACATTAAAATTGTTGTAAAGAGAAAGTTATAAATATGCATAGTTTACTTTAAACATAGGTTATGAAAACAGGTCTTACTTGGTATCCTCATTCCATAACGCGGTTTTACAATTAGAACTTGTTAAACCACCTCCAGCGGAGGTTTTTCATCATGGTTCGCCAGCGTGGCAGCAAACGTTTTGACCAAAGCATTGCTACAGCTGTTCAACAGATTAAAAATATGCAACATTTCATCAATTTTTTATATTAAAATATTAAAACTAGCCGTTCAACGGCTTTTACTTCTTCTTTTTTTTAACTTATTTTTTATTATAAATATAATTTTTTGAAAAAAATTTACCAACACAATTTTCTCTCACTTTTATTTTCTCTTCAATTTCAAAATCCTAATACTGAAAATTCTCAAATTCCATCGGTACCAACAAATCTTGTAACGCCCCGAATTTAATTAATTGGTTAATTAAATTAATTAAGGATTTAATTATCGGAAATTATCGAAGTTGGGATTTATCGCTATGATTCTAAGAGGGATAATTGAATTGCTATGTCGATTGAAGCTGTTAAATACAAAGTCAGATTAAATTAGTCGGTTAATCGAAGAAATAATATTAGAAATAATATTAATTTAGTGGACTATCTATTTAATTAAGTTGGTTTGGTGGTGGTGTGAGAATTAGCAAAAAGTAAATGGAATTATTATGAAATAATAATAATATTATTTTTGGTTAAAATAATAAAGAGGGATAGTGGCTATCAGTAACAAACATAAGAGAGAGTTAGGTTTTGGTACTGTAACAAAAAGAAGGAAAAAAAGAGATACGGGAGCTATGCTAGAAAGGAGAAAACGGAAGAATTTTGCGAAGCCGGAAGCTGAGAATTCGACCGGAAATTTAGAGCAGTCTCTAATTCCAAGGTAAGGGTGGGGTTCTTGCTCTATAAACGGGGATATGATGAATCGTATGTGGGGTTTAGGGTAATAATATTATCTCTATGTTTCGGTATGATTTTTGGTATTTGTGGTATTGTTGTGTTGAACTTTCTGTAAACCGTATGTGAATATTGTTGCTATGTGATTATGGAATTGTTGTGTTGTCTGTGATTTTAGATAAATTGGATTATTCGAGTGATGAATATTGTTCCGGGATATGGTGTTGATGACCCTCTGGAAAGTTTAGAATGTTACTGGATCGAACACTGAAGAGGATGAATGAGATATAGATTGAAAAGAGGAGAAAAGAAAATAGGATGGGGCCATAACGAGTATGGGACGCCCGCCCTTTAGTCCTGGGAAGTGGGACGCCCGCCCCTAGATGGGGAATGGGTGGGATGTCCGTCCCTTGCCTTTAGGTGGGACCACCTTGCGTATGTGTGAGACTTTTGGAGTACTGGCTTGTTTTGCGTTCTGTTTAGTTTAATTAATGGAACCTTAGTGAAACGAAATTAATTTGGTAACAATTTCTAAGTGAAGAACATAATTGATGATTGGTATAATAATTAGTAGGATAGTAAAACTGGAAGCAGTGGTAGCTTCAGTAAAGAATAAAAGAGCATATTGTAATTTTTAGCAGAAATGCAGTATATTAAAATAGCAGACTACAATTGTAACAAAAGCCTATTGTTAGTAGTATAATATTCAATTGGAAGAGGTTTAATAGATTATGAGTACTAAGTAAAAAATAAGATAACTCTTGCCGATAAGCGAATTAACCGAGTTAGTTGAAAATTGTACCGAATAAGCATAATCGTAGATTTAAGCGGTAAAATTAGTTGATCGGAATAAGTCAAAATTTTGCAGGATAATTCGTATATACGTGTAGGTGTTCTTGGTTGGTTTTGTTTTGTTGTAAATATGTCGAATCAGTTGATTTGCAGGTGAAGTGGAATTTTGTTGAAAGTGTCATAGTTTATGGACATTATCAAGTTGCATGCGTTATAATCCATGTTGAATGAATTGAGTTGTTTCTGAGTATGTTGTTGCTGTTTGTTGTTAGTGATGTGTTGAATACAAAGTTATAGGCCTATGGCCAGTGACGATGTGATGTAAATATCTTGTCGATATTGCTAAATGTAGGAATAATTGGGACGATGAATTACCTCTAATTATTGGTAATATTTGTGATATAGGTGTATGCCTTGTGACAATTTTTGTGGTGAATATATTTGTGATGTTGCATTCATCGAGTCGCATGAATTACATTTTGTTATGTCCTGGATTGGCAAACAGTGACGAAGGCTTATGCCTGTTTTAATGCCTCTAATAATTGGCAATTGGCGATGGGGGCTGAAGCCCTGGGTACCACATGCATGTGCATTTGTTAGAGTCACATTTCATTTTGTGTGGTTATTAATTAGCATGACTTGATGTATGAACTTATGTGAATTACTGTGACTTGAATATGAACTCGTGTGAAATATTTTGATGTGTGTCGTTTTGATTGAAATAGTGAAGTGAATTGGACGGTAACAATTATACCGCATGGTGATGAATGTTATGACTTGAACCTGTATATATACTGTTTATCATAACTCTGTTTATATGGTTTGATATCTCACCCATTCTTTTGTTTCACCGTTACCTTTATAGTGGTAACGTGTGAAGGTGGAGAAAAACATAAGAAAGGGGGGTTGAATTGTGTTCTTTATCAATTAAAAATTCCCTTTCTTTAATTTCTTTTCTTTCTCTTAGTATCTCAACTTCTAGATATGCTTTTAATGTTGTGGAAGCATGCTTGAAATGGAGTTGCATAACCAAATTTAACTTCTTTATATCATCAGAACTTCTGACTTCTCTCAGTACAGTTCTAAGGATATTTTGCGTGAATGTTCAGAGTTAATTGAATTGTGCAGAAAGTAAAAGACACGTTCATTTTTATCCTGGTTCACCTTCTGAATAAGGCTACCTCCAGTCCACCTTCCTCAGGTGATTTGCCTCTCAACAGAGGTCTTAATCCATTATAACCAAACTTGATTACATATGCACGATCCTCCGTCGTGACTAATAACCTGCACAGCCAACTGCTGTGACTAACCCTGCACAAGCTACCCGCGAGTGACTAACCCCTAGATGACTGGACCATTCAGTGATCCCATCTGGATATAACGTTCATCAATATAGTAACTTGCACAGCTACCTGCTGTGACTAATCCCGCACAAGCCAACTGCTCGTGACTAACTATAGATGATGAACCATTCAGTGATCCCATCAGGATATAACGTCCATCGATCTTCCGGAGATTACATGTGTGCTTCTTAATTAAGCAGATGGTCTCCTATTCTCAATACGTATGTTTACGACACACTTACTAGAAGTCACTTCTGGTGCCTAAACAATCTACCAGAAGTTTCTAAGCTATAACACACTACGAGCAACAAGTCTATGTGATTTTACATATTATTACAAGAAACAAAATATCTTGTAGTCTTCTAGTCTTCAACTTCTGGATAAGATCCTTGCATGTCTGTTGATAAGCAGAATATGAGCATCAACTCCAAATGGTAAGTGCTTCTTCATGCCGATCTTTGTCTTCAAATATTCTTAAGCTGATTTAGAGCAACAACTCTATTGTTGATTGCTTCTGACTTGATTTTCATCTTCTGAAAGAAGATTTAGAGCAACAGCTCTATTTTGAGTTGCTTCTTCAAGTGATCTTCATCTTCTACTGAAAGCAGATTAAGAGCAACAGCTCTTGTATTACTTGCTTCATTCAGCTAGGTATTTTTCTTATCAGAGTAAGGAGATTAGAGCTCCAGCTCTTGAAATTAATTCCTTCTTGTAAGACCATCTTCATTTCCTCTACAAGTAGATTTAGAGCAGCAGATCTATGTTGAATTGCTTCTTCAATGCTTGTCTTCTTCTTGAATACTGATCATGAAGCTTGTTACAGCTGATAACACATTTAATGATCATAAGCAAACATGAAACACTTCTTCGAGCAACAACTCAGTGTATTCAGTTTCTCAAGTCATTCAATGTGAATAATGTATGAGTTGATCAAGTATTAGTGAACTTCTAATAACTCCAGTGGAGAATACTGCTTAACAGCGGGGATTTCTTTTTCACTCTCTTATGATTTCTTCACGTAGGCTTATGGTTAGTGTATAACACCGTGGATTGATTTATCACATACTGAGTATGTGTTGCCTCTTGTGTAACTTCTGATGTATGATTTCATATTTCTTCATTTATACTTTCATGCTCAGCTTCTCTCTACAGATTTTCTCTCAAGATTTCTCTTTTTCTGCACTCTGTAGTTACACCATGGATTCACACTTTGGATGCATATTCAATACATTTTGGTGTACGAATGGGCACACTCTCATGTTTGAAATTTGATATATATATATATATATATATATATATAGCTTGATGAGTTACCGTTGGAATCTAGCCGTTGAGATTAGTTGAATATTGCTTTGAATGCTTCGTCTCGATTGAATCATGAATGACAAGTGTTGTTCTTGGCAGAATCTTATCCTTAGCGCGATAATGACAGTTGGTAGTGTGTTTCCTTGATTAAACTTGCCTTTTTCAATGCGCTGCATGTGGGTTGTTTCTTCAATCAACCTTGGGAGTTGTTCCATTAACTTGTTGCAACCGTTTTGCTAATGATGATGTTTGTAACGACTTTTCTTTTGGTTCTGAACTTTTGTATGCTAAAATTGTATTTTCTTTTCTTGTCCACGTGTGCCTTAGCTGTTGTAGCATTTTTTTGTATGTCACTGCATTGCTCTTATCAGAACTTTTGATTTTCTAATCATGTGATCTTCTTGTTGTAACGGATCTCCTCGTATGTTGATATTTCTGTTTAAGTCCTTGAAGCTTGTCTTGTTGAACTCTTGCTCTTTATACCATAACTTCTGATGCTGTGTCTTTCTGATGTTGTTGTATAAGACTTTATAACACAGTATCTGAACACTCAATGAAATCATGAGTAATAAAATTGTTACTCACAAAACTTATGCTTGTTATCATCAAAACCAGATTCTGAACATAGATTCTCAATCTTGTTCTAACAACGTGCATGTAATTGCAGTGATGAGGATTTAGTTGCCATGAGTTCAAGTCGGTGTTGTCGCTCTGATACATAGCACTCGGGGGGATGAACGATAGATGTTTAGACGTTGTATTTGTTTTGAAATGCTGAATTTTAATTAGTATTTGATGAAGTACAATGATGTTTTCAAGTTGTTTTAATTTAATAAAATAATGTTGTTTATGACTTGAATTTTGTTATGTATCGATTAAAATAAATGAGCAGGTTGTTTTTGATGACTGATTTAATGTGAAGTGTGACATCCCGTTGTTTGATAAAGTTTCAAATAACTCTGATTTTCATTATAATTACCGTGGGTAGAATTGGGGTATTACAAACCCCGCCATATTTTTTCCGTCACTAAACAATCCAAATATGTATCTTAGACCTGAAATGAATTCTAATAGTATGGAATTTTCTACTCAAGTTCCACCATTTTCTACTCAAGTTGGTACTGAAGAAGAAAGGGTTGTCGTTAAAAAAAAATCTCGGGAGAAATTTACAAGGGATGAGGATATACAACTTATCCAATCATGGCTCAATGTTTCAAAGGATCTAATAGTAGGAGTTGATGAAAAGGCTGAGAGTTTTTGGTTAAGAACCCCTACCAATTATAACCAGTATCGTGGGCAAGAGCGGGAAGAGTTAGGGGGACAGTTAAAATATCGATGGCATCAAATAAATGGCTTGGTTCAAAACTTTGTTGGGTGTTACAAACAAACTATTAATGGAAGAAAAGTGGGACATCGGAGAATGATATCATGGCCACTGCACATGCTTTTTTTGCTCAGGATCAAGGTACAACATTCAATCTTGAGTACGCATGGCGATTGTTAAAAGATGAACCTAAATGGATGGGATAATCGATTGGAAGTTCTTCAAAAATAACAAAGACTTATGCTAGTGGGGCATCATCGGAGAATCCAGATACACCTTCAAGTTATGAGTTTAAATCAACATTTCCAATGGAGCGTCCAATGGGACAAAAAGCAGAAAAAGGAAGGGTAAGGCAACTGAAATTTGTCAGGGCGTGAATGCTGTAATTGGGGTTGAGTATTTGAGAAAGCCTAATAACACTGATATTGAACATCTTTTACAAATAGGAGAGTCGCGTGGCTTTCCAGGTATGTTGGGTTCCGTTGATTGTATGCATTGGGAATTTAAAAAATTGTCATGTTGCATGGAAAGGACAATATTGCCGAGGTGATAATGGTAAGCCAACAATTATGCTTGAAGCAGTGGCATCACAAGACTTATGGATTTTGCATGCTTTTTTTGGTATTGCAGGTTCAAACAATGACATTAATGTGTTAAACCAATCCAACGTGTTTAACGATATTTTGGAAGGACGTGCTCCCAATGTGCAATATACAATCAATGGGACACCATATAATATGGGGTATTATTTAGCAGATGGTATATATCCTGAGTGAGCTACATTTGTCATGACCATTTCAATGCCACATGGAGAAAAGAAAAAATTATTTGCTCAACATCAAGAATCAGATAGAAAAGATGTGGAGTCGGCATTTGGAGTGCTTCAATCTTGATTTGCAATTATACGTGGCCCAGCGCGTGTCTGGCACATGGAGACCCTCAAGCATACTATATATGCCATCATCATATTGCACGACATGATTGTGGAAGACGAACGACATACATATGGAGGTAATTTTGATTACTCTTATGATAATGTGGATAACAACTCAACAACTGAAATCTTTAGCGGTTCTCATCCGAATCTTGCAACAAGACTACAAAAAAGAGTAAGTATTCGTGAAAAACAAATTCATCGTCAACTTCAAGGAGATCTAGTCGAGTATATTTCAGAACGTTTTAGACATGAAGATGATGAAATTTAAGTTTGATTAATTATGTGATGTTATTTATTTTTATTGTTTTTAATTGTATGTCATGTATTTGAGATTAATTTTAATTATCATTATAAATTATAAGTTTAATTTGAATTTTATTTATTTTATATCAATTTTAATTTAAACAATTCAAATAATTATTTTAAGTGATATAAAATTTAATATTAATAAAATATTAATATATAAAGTAAAGATGTGGAACCCAATATGAGTTCTTCAGAGTTGCACCATTGAAGTGAAAAACTAGTTGAATTGCTTTAAGCTGACGTGGTTTAATAGGTCCCACAAAAAATCTAACAATGAGTTCACTGTTGGAGATGCTCTTAAAACCCTAAAATTCTCCATTGTCGATATTTTATATATTATTTTATAATAATACTTATTAATTTTTTATATTATTTCTCTTATTATTTGTTACTATTTTTTATTCTATCTATTATACCTTATAATACGATTAGTGAAAAGAAGTTTATAATAAAGTACTTATAATTTTTTTGATAAAATCAACAAAAATTAATCAAAGGTGTGTGTATCATATACTAATGTAATTTAGATGAGTGGACAGAAAAGTACTCTTACACCCCATTGAAAATTGAAATACAAATACAAGGAGTAACTATAAAATTATAAATACTTTTTTCTATCTTCTTAAAATTAAAATTCCAAACCAGACTGTGTATTTTCTTACGGGCCTCACAATCAATGATGCCTTGGGTCTGGGCCTTCTGGGCTAAGCCTTCCAGGCAAACGTGGGCTTTCTTGTATTCCTGATAACCATCTCCTCAAACTAGCAACATGGTCTCCAAAATGTGAATCTCTTGCCTCATTTCTCTTCAAACTCATTGAAGTTCCAAGAGAACGAGATTCACTACAAGATAATAAGAGGAACACAAGTACAAAACACAACCAGAACCAGAACCATGGTTTCAGGTTCATCATTTAGTTTTAGATGAAGTGCTTGAAAATAATAATAATTGTATATGATAAAATGCATATGAAATGGAGAAATATATATAGAGGGAAAGAAAGAAGTAGTAGAGGCCATGGTAGAGAAAGGTTTTGTGTCAAATTGAAAACTAAAACAAAGTTATTTAACTTTATGTGATCCAGTAATGTAGCAGTTTTGTAGTTTGATGACTGGATTAGTGTTGTTGATTTGTTTGTTCCAAAGGCAAATCTTTGTTCTATTTTCAGGATCCACGTTGTCTAGATCTCATGTATCACGTTGTTATATTGATTCATGTATTAAAAATACAAATGTATTCCTAAATGTCTCTTATTTATTAGTTTGATCTTTAAATATATTTTTAGATAGTTAATTTAGGTCCCTTTAGGATGATTTTTTTTTTTTTTTGAATTTTCATAAGAGTTTTTTAACTTAACTTTTTTAAAAATTAAAATAAATTTCAGGTTAAAATCATGAAATTTTCAAATAATAAAATCAGTTACAAACATAAATATTGATATTCATGATAAACATAATTTAATCCAAACATTTCATACCTTTAACTCTGAAAAATAATTTATAAATATACAATAATTTTTTTATATCATTTAATAATAATGGTTTAAAGTCGTGGTTGTCGACGAATGCGCCTATGAGTGATATTTTTTACTATCACAGTCATGATAGTTTGTATGATAAGTGGTGGCTGATTGTGCTCAACATGTTAGTTGGTTAACGTTGGTCATAAAAGTGATTGAATGACGGGGATAAAAATAATGGTTGAATTAGATGTAAGAAGCGCATAAAATAGTAATTAGTTGCGATAAGAACTAGTGGTGGTTGACGGTGGCCAGGGGCAGTTCTAAGGCCCAGCTAGTCCGGGCACGCGTCTGGGCTCAACGTCTATTTTCTTTGTACTTCTCCAATTTAATAATCGATTTTTAGATAAAATCAGGGACAAAATTAGGGGCGAAATTAGTAAAAATAGGGTGTGAAAATTCAAACAGATGAATAATCAATGGCGTAAAGTTTTTGCCCATGCTGTCTAAAATTCCTGCCTCCGCCACGGACGGTGGCTGGATGTGGTAGGTGGTGGTTAGATTGGTGGTTGATAGTAATGGACCAGTGATCGATGGTAAGAGTGTTCATATTAGTGGTTGATATAGTGGTCTTAGTAGTTGTTGAAGTAGTCATGAATCATGATGTCTTAATTTTAAAACAAAATTAGAATTTAAAAAACTTTTTTTTTGTTTTGAATTTAAGTAGAGTTATGTTGAAATTAAATAAAAAAATTTAAGGATTTGTTTGTTTTAATTTAAAAATAAATAAATAACTTTTTTTTATTTTCCTCTTAAAGATAGTTTTATAAAAAGTTTTTTAAACTTAATTATCCTAAATTAAAAGATTAATCCAGAAATTTAGTAACATAATTCTATTAGTAAATATATTAGTTTAGATCAGAAGTACGTAAAAATGATATAATTTTTCAAAAATATATATATCTTAAAAACATTTTTAACAAAAAATTATTTAAAGAATTTTAAATTTAAATGGTTTTTAAATATTTTAATATATACAAAAGGTAAAGTTAAAGTATAAAATATTTAAAATAATACTTTAAAAAAAGATGCATGTTGTTTTTGGTAGCCTAATAGATAAGAACTCCACAATTAAGCGTGCTTGACTTGAATTGGTGACCTTTTGGGAAGTTTCACGGAAAGCGTGTGAGTAAGGACAAAGCATGCTTAAAAGACTCATGTTCGTTTGTGGGGTCAGTCGGTAATCCTAAAAGCAGTTTGGAGCGTTATAATGGTACAATGGCTCTTGGTGCATGAGGCATGACAATGTGACACTCTTGAGGCCGAAGAGGGTGAGGAGTGGTTCTCGGTGTATGAGGCATGACAGTGAGACACTGAAGGATAGAAAAACACTTAGAAAGGGGGGGTTGAATAAGTGTAGCTTTAAAACTTGTAAGATAAAAACAATTTGCACAATGATTTTTATCCTGGTTCGTTGTTAACTAAACTACTCCAGTCCACCCCCTTGGAGTGATTTACCTCACCTGAGGATTTAATCCACTAATCACACAAGATTACAATGGTTTTCCACTTAGACAACTTCTAAGTCTTCTAGAGTATACTGATCACAACCTGATCACTCTAGGAACAAACTGCTTAGATACCCTCTAAGGCTTTCTAGAGTATACTGATCAACAACCTGATCACTCTAGTTCTTACAAATGAATGTAAACAAATTCATTTAAGAGTTACAATGCTTCTTATAAAGCTATTATCACAACTGTGATTTTCTCTTAAGTTTAAGCTTAATCTCACTAATATATTACAACAGCAATGTAGTGAGGTTGAAGATGAAGTTTGAGAGCTTTTTGAATTTGACAATGTTTCTGTATATTTGCGCAAGTGTTCTGTTCAGAATTCATAACATTGCTTCTCATCAGAACTTCATATTTATAGGCGTTTGAGAAGATGAACGTTGGGAGCATTTAATGCTTTGCGTGATCCTACAGTATTGCATTTAATGTTTCACTCTTTTGTCAACTACCTCGAGCCTTGCTTTCGCTGTGTCTACTGACGTTGCCTTTAATAGCTACTAACGTTCCTTTTGTCAGTCAGCGTAGCCTGCCATCTTGTACTTGCTTCTGATCTGATGTTTGTGTAAACAACGTTTGAATATCATCAGAGTCAAACAGCTTGGTGCAGAGCATCTTCTTGTCTTCTGACCTTGAAGTGCTTCTTAGCGTGATACCATGAGAACTTCAGTGCTTCTGATCTCAAGTCCTTCTGATGCTTCCATAGACCATGTTCTGATTCTGCTGGAACATCTTCTAATGTCTTGCCAGACCATGTTCTGATGTTGCATGCTGAACCTTCTGAGTCAGTGCTTCTTGCGCTGATTTTGTGCATACTCTTTATATAATTCCTGAAATAGAAATTGCATAGTATTAGAGTACCACATTATCTCATACAAAATTCATATACATTGTTATCATCAAAACTAAGAATATTGATCTGAACAAATCTTGTTCTAACAATCTCCCCCTTTTTGATGATGACAAAAACATATATAAATGATATGAATTTGCAATCAGAATATCAGACGGCTAAAGACAATTACACAGTTATAGCATAAGCATATAAACATAGTGTGTGAATATGTCTCCCCCTGAGATTAACAATCTCCCCTTGAGATAAATAATCTCCCCCTGAAATAAATACTGGAAGAAATTTATAAATAAAGGACTTCCCTGAGTATTTTCCATTTCAGTTGAGACGATCACATATGCTTAGATCTTCAGAACATTCATAGCTTCTGCTTCTTGCTTCCACAGGACAGCTTCAGAGCTTGAATTTCTTCTTGAGTCATTGCATGCTAGATTGTATCAGAATATTGTTGAATGTACCAGAGCATCATCAGAGCATCTCTACATCCTGAAATGTTACAGAACAAACTAAACGACAAAAGTCAGAGCATGAATGAATCAGAACATAAAATATGTATCAGAACATATAATACGTATCAGAGCAAAAACAATAATGTTTCAGAGCATATTTAGAACTACAACATGCATCAGAACATTTAAGGGAAAAGAATGAGTTAGAGCATATTCTATCATCAGAATATCATAACATTCTTCCTTCTTGCTTCTGGTCTTGAAGCTTCATAGCACTCAGCTTGCTTCAATTTCCATGAGCTTGATTCCATACAGAATTGCTTTTCCCCATGTCTTTGCTTCTCATGTTGGGCTTTTAAGAATATCTTCACTTCCTGCAAAGCACTCAAAGACATAGAACTTGCAAATTCTTGTTAGAAATGTGGAGACTTTCTCCCAGCAACTGATAAAATAAATCAGATCATTTATCACAGTTTATCTGCCCCATTTTGTCATAACATCAAAAACACAAAAGATTCAGATGAAAAACAAAAACAATATGAGAGAAAAGAAGGATAATTTTCATTGATTGCAAAGAGAGAATTATCAGACGGGACAAGGAAGATGCATAGAAGACAGATGCAAGAAACAAAGAAAAACAACTAAGACACACAGGACTAAGACGACCCTAGCTTAGACATAATCTTGGCCAGCATATCATGAATCCCAGTATTGCTCTCAGTCTGCCTCTCCATGAAAGAGCGGAACTCAGCATTGGTGTCTTCTTCCTTGTCCATACGAGAAGCTAGCTCAGCTTGGTTCTTCTGAATAACCTCTAGAGTCTTCACCAGAAGAGAGGGTTCACTAGAAGAAGCTTCACAACTTCTGTTCAGAGGGACAGCAATCTCACCAGCAGCTTCCATTGTCAGATCATCAACATGATTTTCCTCAACAGGAATAGTCTCAGTAGGATGATCTTCAGCATCAGCTTCTCCCATATCATCATCTTCTTCATACTCAGGAGCAGGAAGATCAGAATCTCCATTCTCAAGAGCTTGAAGAATGGCAGCAAGATTCCTTGGAGCAGAAGGACCTTCAACTTCTGGCGGCAAGATTCCTTGGAGCAGAAGGACCCTCAGAAAGTCAAATAGTGACTTGAAGTCTCCAGTCAGAACTGGATACTTAGGTCTCCAGACCACAATCTCCCTGCAAGGATTGTCCAGCAACTCATCAACAAACATCTTCTCCTCAAGAACTCTCCTGTTTCTGATAGGATGGAAATATTTTCCATCATCAACTTCAAGAAGATATCCAGCATAACCAGGTGCAGCAGCCACTAGTCTCTTCTGAACGGCCATGGCTCCAACTTGAAAATCTTGGCGAAAACTTCTCCAGAGATTTCTATTAGAAACATCATCAAGGTCATTGAAGAAGGCATCTTTCAAGAGATCCAGCCTACTAATAACTTCTTGTCTGAACAACTCCAGGTAGATATGAGGTTCAGGTTCAGGAGGATTGAAGGTGAATTTGTAGTCAGGGTAGAGAAGGCGGTATGGGTTGGATTTTCTGGTAGGAAAGGGATGGGATAGAGAAGGTGGAGCTGCTGTGGTTGAAGAGGATGGAATATATGTGGAGATGGTTGATGAGGATGGTATATCAGTGGGTGTGGGAGGATAGACATTTAGTGGAGTGGGGTTCAAAACAGGTGTAGAAAGAGATGGTTGAGGAGGATTTGGAATGGTGAAGGTGTTGTGAGGTTCAGAAGGAGAAGGTTGGATAGAAGATTGAGGTTCAGAAGGAGGTGGTTGGTATACTTGCCTGGGAAAATTTGTAGTTCTTACAGTACGGAAAGATTCCCTGATGCGCTGGTCTTGAAATTCTTGGGAGTTTACTTTGACAGGATCAAAGGTGACCCTTTGCTTCTTGGCTTTCTTGGCTTCTTCTTCTTAAGCCTTTCTCTTCAGCCTTGCTTCTTGCTTCTTCTGATCCTTCTTCTGAAGGTCAGCCAGAGAAGGAAGCACTCTTCCACGAATCCACGCAGGATCAACAGAAGATTGAGTTCTTACAGAAGCTTCCAAATATTGCTTAACAGCCTTGTGAAGTTCTGCTTGGAACAAGGTAGCAAAGCCTTCCACCTGAATTCTTCTGGTCAGAATATCTGGGGAGATTACAAGAACCGAAGTTACCTTCTTGATAAGTTCCAGTCTTAGCAGATCAAAAGCATTGATGACATGCCCTTGAATGGCTCCAAAGAATTTGGACGTTCCAATAGTCCTTAGAGAGTCCATCAAATCACTTTCTATCAGAATGTCTGAGATCATTCTGGCGAAAGGAATAGTATTTCTTTGAAGATGAGGATACTTCTCACGTTCTTCATCTCTTGACTCTTCAATAGCCTTCTTCAGATTCTGAAACAGAATGTTGGAGATGTTCAGTTCAATTCTTCTTCCAATGCAGAAGAGAGTGTATTTGTGATCAGGACTAATGTACATGGAGGATAATGATCTTCTTCTATGATGAAGAGATCCCAGAATAATTTCAGCCTAGACTTGATAGAACGCCCTCAATGTACCAGTTTGGTGAGATTGAAGACCAGTTGCATAAGATATTTGTCCTTCAACCTGTGGCCAACTAACTCTGGCAGGAAGTGGACCTGTACATCCTTCTTCATCATCCAGGTTGTACAGCTTCCTTATCAACTTCTCAGTAATCATAACTTCATGCCCTAACACGAAGGAGATGATTGCAGTTGGAGTAACAGTTGCATGAGCCTAGAAATCTTTTACAAGAGCCGGATAAATTGGTCCAACCAATCTATCAAGGTAGTTTGACCATCCTTGTGCCATTGTCTTTGTTTCAGGTTTGAAACCATGTGCTCTCAGATTTTCAAAGTCCACTGAAGACTCACAAAGAACTTCCATCTCTGCAGTAGGAATGGAGCAGGTCTTCAACGGAGCAAACCCATGCTTGCTAAACACCAGATGAGTGGAAGAAACTTCTGCTTGGCTTGAGGAACTTGACGAAGGATTCATGATGAGATGCTAAGTTTCAGACACAAACTAGGGTTTATGCGATGAATGCAGAAAGAGAGGGACGAATGAAGAGAGAGAGTGAAAAAGATGAAATGAAGATGAAGGGGAGTATATAAAAGGTTGGGTAAAAGAAAATAATAACTGCAATATGGTTTAAATGAAATGATTACAGAAAAACATGACATCAATTTGCATTTAATGAGATATGACGTTAGGAGAGATAAAGTGACAAAATGAAATGATTTGCACAGTTACCTAGGGCGGCGTCTCCTCAACTGCACGCATGCTTGTCCAAAAATAGTGAACACGTGTTCATTTTCTGGAAAACTGGTGACAGCTGTTTTACTTTAAAAGAGATTCTGAATCAACTTAGATAATGAAACGTTAGTAATAACAGAATCAGAACTTCTAATTGATCATTATCAGAACTTCTTATAAACACATAATCCCAACACATTTCAGAATTTAACTATACATAAGATCTTCTCATCTTCTCATTCTGGACATAAATCCATACTGATATTCTTCAGAATAAACTTAAACCTATCTTCAGCAAGGGGTTTTGTAAAGATATCAGCCCATTGATGGTCTGTATCCACAAAGTTTAAAGAGAGAACACCCTTCTGAACATAGTCCCTAATGAAATGATGTTTAATCTCAATATGTTTAGCTTTGGAATGTAAGATAGGATTCTTAGATAAACATATGGCAGAAGTATTATCACAGAAGATAGGAATGTTACTCTCATATATTTGATAATCTTCTAGCTGACTCTTCATCCAGAGCATTTGTGTGCTACAACCAGCAGCAGCAACATATTCTGCTTCTGTTGTTGAGAGGGCAATGGTAGCTTGCTTCTTGCTGTACCAGGAGATCAGATGACTTCCTAGAAATTGACAACTTCCAGAAGTACTCTTCCTTTCAATTCTATCTCCAGCATAGTCAGCATCACAAAATCCTACTAAGTTGTATTCTTTAGATCTTCTGTAGACTAAACCAACATTAGTAGTACCTTTCAGATACCTCAGAATTCTCTTAACAGCAGTTAAGTGAGATTCTCTAGGATCTGATTGGAATCTAGCGCACAAACAAACACTGAATAGAATGTCAGGTCTAGAAGCAGTTAAATATAGAAGAGATCCAATCATACCTATGTACAACTTCTGATCTACCTTCTTACTTACCTCATCCTTACCTAGAACACACGTTGGATGCATAGGAGTTTTGGCTTCTTTGCCCAAGAAAATACTTGAGTTCACCCATCATACTCATTTCAAATTCAGCCTGCATAGACTTAGCAAACTCCTTTCCAAGTGAAGCATTAGATGTTCCAAAAATAATATCATCAACATAAATTTGACAAATTAAAATGTCCTTCTTAGATGTTTTACAGAAGAGAGTCGTATCCACTTGTCCTCTAGTGAAACTATTGTCCAGAAGGAAAGAACTTAATCTTTCGTACCAAGCTCTAGGAGCTTGCTTCAATCCATACAATGATTTCTTAAGTTTGAAAACATGTTCTGGAGACTTAGAGTCTTCAAAACCAGGAGGTTGGTGGACATAGACTTCCTCATCTATATAGCCATTTAAGAAGGCACTCTTAACATCCATCTGATATAAAGTGATGTTATGTTGAGTGGCAAAAGAAATTAATAAGCGAATAGATTCTAACCTGGCCACTGGTGCAAAGGTTTCTGTATAGTCAATTCCTTCTTGTTGACTATATCCCTGAGCCACCAGTCTGGCTTTGTTTCTTACCACTTCTCCCTTCTCACTAAGCTTGTTTCTGAAAACCCACTTTGTACCAATAATGTTGAATCCTTTTGGTCTAGGAACCAAATCCCATACATCATTCCTTGTAAACTGATTTAGTTCTTCTTGCATGACAATTATCCAGTCTTGATCTTCTAGAGCTTGATCAACAGAAGTTGGCTCGATCAAAGAAACAAGACCTAATTGACATTCTGCATTGTTCTTAAGGAATGCTCTGGTTCTGATAGGATCATCTTTCTTTCCAAGGATCACATCCTCTGAGTGAGCTGAGATGAGTCTAGAAGATCTTCTGACGGTTGGTTCTTCAGAAATTTTGAGATTCTCTAAAGATGCTGCAACTTGATCTTTTGATTCTTTGCTTCTGAGATTTTTAGCTTCTGAAACTTTGCTTCTTGGTTCTACAGCTTCTGATATATCAATATCTATATCTGCAAAATTCTCAAACTGCTTTGGCTTTTCAAGACCAAGCTTATCATCAAATATGATATTGATTGATTCTTCTACAACCAATGTTTTAGTATGGTATACTCTGTAGCCTTTAGAGCGTTAACAATATCCAAGAAGGAAACATTTTTGTGCCTTAGAATCAAACTTACCAAGATGATCTTTAGTATTCAGAATAAAACAAACACATCCAAAAGGATGAAAATATGAAATGTTGGGCTTTCTGTTCTTCCACAATTCATAAGGAGTCTTATTTAGAATAGGTCTTATAGAGATTCTATTCTGAAAATAACATGCAGTGTTTATTGCTTCTGCCCAGAAGTGCTTAGCCATATTGGTTTCATTGATCAAGGTTCTGGCCATTTCTTGTAGAGTCCTATTCTTTCGCTCTACAACTCCATTTTGCTGTGGAGTTCCAGGGCAAGAGAAACCATGGGCAATACCATTTTCTTTGAAGAACTCCTCAAAGAATTTGTTCTCAAATTCACCACGATGATCATTTCTGACCTTTATGATTTTGCACTCCTTCTCAGATTGAATCTGAGTGCAGAATTCAAAGAACACTGAATGAGACTCATCCTTGTGTTTTAAGAACTTTACCCATGTCCAGCGGCTATAATCATCAACAATGACTAATCCATATTTCTTCCCTCTGACAGATGTTGTTTTGACTGGGCCAAACAGATCAATGTGCAGAAGTTCTAACGGCCTTGAGGAAGAAACAACATTCTTAGACTTGAATGCAGGTTTGGAGAACTTGCCCTTCTGACATGGTTCACAAAGAGCATCTGATTTGTATTTCAGATTAGGGAGTCCTCTGACAAGATTTAGTTTTTTAATCTGGGAAATCTTTCTCAAACTAGCATGTCCTAATCTTCTATGCCAGACCCATTGCTCTTCAGAAACAGACATAAGACAGGTTACCTTCTGGTTCTTAAGATCTTGGAGATCTATCTTATAAATGTTATTCTTTCTCTTGCCTGTAAATAGGATTGATCCATCCTTCTGACTTACAGCCTTGCAAGACTTTTGATTGAAGATTATGTCATAACCATTGTCACTTAATTGACTTATGGACAACAAGTTATGAGCTAATCCATCCACAAGAAGTACATTAGTTATAGAAGGAGAGTTACCAGTACTTATGGTTCCTGAGCCAATTATTTTGCCCTTCTGATCTCCTCCAAACTTGACTTCTCCTGTAGATTTAAGCACCGGGTCTTGGAACATAGACCTTCTTCCCGTCATATGTCGCGAGCACCCAGAGTCCAGGTACCATGACATGTTTTCCTTTTTCTTCTTTGTAGCTAAGGATATCTGCAACGGGAACAATCTTTTCCTTAGGTACCCATAACTTCTTGGGTCCTTTCATGTTAGTTCTCCTCAAGTTCTGATTGAACTTGGGTTTAGCATTATAAATAATAGGAGGAACAACATGATAATATTTGTTCTGAGTTCCATGATACTTCTTAGGTTGTGTCACATGCTTCTTAATGTGTGTGACATGAAAGCTTTGAGTATGTGATGTGTGCCTAATATCATGGGAGTGGCCAAATTTAAATTGGTTATACAGAGGCTTGTATGATATTCTCATATCATCCACAGAATCAAGCTTGTATGGGGTTTCACCCTTATAACCAATGCCAACTCTTTTTTTTCTAGAAACAGCATATATCATAGAAGCAAGTTGACTTCTGCCAATACTTCTAGATAAGAACTTCCTGAAGCTTAAATCATATTCTTTCAGAATATGGTTCAGACTTGGAATGGACTTTTCTGAATCAGAAGGAGATCCAACATTATTGGATAATTTTAAAACTTTTTCTTTTAATTCAGAATTTTCCAATTCCAGCTTCTTAGTTTCAAATTCAAATTGCTTTTTCAGCTTTTTGTATTTGATACTAAGATGAGCTTTTAGTTCCAGAAGCTCTGTTAGACTGGAAACTAACTCATCTCTAGTTAGTTCAGAAAATACCTCTTCAGAATCTGATTCTGATGTAGATTCTGATTCATCATCCACTGTGGCCATTAGTGCAATATTTGCCTGCTCGCCTTTAGAGTCTGATTCTGATTCTGATGAATCTGAATCATCCCAAGTAGCCATAGGACCCTTCTTCTTATGGAACTTCTTTTTGGGCTTCTCCTTCTGAAGCTTTGGGCACTCATTCTTGTAGTGTCCTGGCTCATTGCACTCGTAGCAAGTGACCTTCTTTTTGTCATGTCTTCTGCTTCCAGAAGATTCTCCTTTCTCCAGCTTCTTAGAACTTCTGAAGTTCTTGAACTTCCTATGCTTGCTTTTCCAGAGTTGGTTTACCCTTCTGGAGAGCATAGACAGTTCATCTTCTTCTTCTGGTTCTGATTCTTCAGAATCTTCTTCTTCTGCCTGAAAGCATTAGTGCATTTTCTGTTAGAAGATTTTAAAGCAATGGACTTACCTTTCTTCTGAGGTTCATTAGCATCCAGCTCAATCTCATGACTCCTCAGAGCACTGATCAATTCTTCAAGAGAGACTTCATTCAGGTTCTTGGAAATTTTGAATGCAGTCACCATAGGACCCCATCTTCTTGGCAAGCTTCTGATGATCTTCTTGACGTGATCAGCCTTGGTGTATCCCTTGTCAAGAACTCTCAATCCAGCAGTAAGAGTTTGAAATCTTGAGAATATTGTTTCAATGTTTTCATCATCCTCCATCTTGAAGGCTTCATACTTTTGGATCAAGGCAAGAGCTTTGGTCTCCTTGACTTGGGCGTTTCCTTCATGGGTCATTTTTAATGACTCAGATATCATAGGCAGTTTCCCTGTTAGATATCTTCTCATATTCAGAATGAGAGATAGCATTCAGCAAAACTGTCCTTGATTTTTGAAGTTCTTCTTCTGATCATTATTCATCTCCTTTCTGGACAACTTTACACCAGTAGCATTTACCGGATGTTTGTAACCATCCACAAGCAAGTCCCAAAGGTCACCATCTAAACCAAGAAAATAACTTTCTAGTTTATCTTTCCAATATTCAAAGTTTTCACCATCGAATACTGGTGGTCTAGTGTAACCATTGTTATCATTTCCATTGTATTGCTGTTTACGGTGATTTCCGGTAAACAACCGCTAGTCCTCCAAACTATAATAAATATGATTTGGTTACTCGCAGAATCGACTAGATTGATCCTAGGACATGGTCAAACGAAAGGTTTATTGATGTGATTTGGTTCATACATGTTTGTTTTGATTTCGAGAAATTTATGTTCAAATGACTAATCATTCGAGATAACGCTGGTTATATGAGTTAGTGTAACTTCGACGCATAAATCGTAATAAGAAAACATGTAAATTGCGAGAATGTAAATTGCAAGAAAATTAACATGCAAGAACGTAAGTCGCAAGAATATAAATTGCAGGAAAGTAATGTGCATGAAATTAAATGACTTCGAAAGTAAAAGCTTAAACAAGGAAAGTAAAGAAATCGAAAAGATATTTGCTAAAAGTAAATACGCATGTATTCAAATTGGTGGTGTCATACGTACATTTCTCAGCGAACTCTTTCTCTTAACACTTGATACTTGAGCAATATGTGAGTGATTTGTACAAAATGAACACACGAGATCCTATCATTAAGACTCCTATTTATACTAAATTTGACCCTAACGGTCATACAATAATCTAATGCCACGTTATCCACGAGAACTCTGGGGATGCCATCTGTCTATGTGCAGTTTATATAAACCGTTTCGCAATTCAAACCTTCCCGCTCAAGTCCTTTTCGACATGTGGCCATATAGTTATATTCGAAAATGTTACGGAAATACATTAAGCTTCAGTACTTTATGTAATTTTCCGCGAAATGTCTAAGTCTTGGCAAAGATATCTTCCGTGTTAGCTTCGATACTTCTCTCCTTCGTTTCAACTTAAACATCTTCTTGAAGCATGGCCATCAGTAGCCATTTTTTAAATCTTCGAAGATGGTCATCAGTAACCATCATTCTTCGAACTTAAAACCTTCGAAGATCAACTTCTTAAACGAAATCTCCAGCTAACAAATTGCCCCCAATAAATGCCTGTTTCGACAAACGAGAGAAATGGGCGTTTCTTGCCATGATGGGATTTCGTTTTGCTTTCTTAGAGTCCCGAGACTAATAATTGACGTCATAATCAATTATGACTCTATTTCCAAAACGTCTTGTCGCTTTCAAAAACGTCTTCTCAACAGTTACATTCCCGCGTCTTGACCTTACTTTATGATCATTACTCCTATATCCTAGGAATAGAGCTGGTGACTATTCGACCGTCGTTGGATTAAATCAATACTTGCCGCGTGTCCTTTAGTCTTTACCCAAAAGATTTGAAAGGGTTTCCGTTAAACCTTTAAATACTTAGTCTTTTCCTCTCTTTTCCCTTTCAGTTCTATTCCTTCAAACTCTTTTCAGAAAAGACCGTGCTTAGTTGCCTCCAAACTTCTTCCTCAAATCAAACATCTTTCAATGGCGTCTTCTTCAAATGCTCTCCAACCAGTTCTGAAGCTTCAGAAACCTATGCAAATGGGGAACCAAGAATACATACCAAATCCGAATACTGCGGAGGAACGCGCCATTTATGCTTCTCAGGTAATCATCCCTTTTGAACTTTCTGGAAAAACTTATGCTTTCATGGGCCCGTTACCAGGAGAAAATAGTTCATCAAATAAATTCTTTCCGGCGTATTATAAGACTAGGCCTCTGGTTAGCAAGATTAAAATAGACGATGAAGGTAATCCAATCTTAGAGGATTCTAATCCTACAGAAGGGGCTTCGACTGCGCCTCCCGTAGCCTTAGAGAAAATTAGGTTAGATTATGTAACCAATTTTGTGAAGGTTTTTAGGTCAATCCCTTTAGCAAAAGATCCCGAACTGTACTATTCTTGGTTAGCCAAAGTGGAGAAACAGAAGGCTTCTTTCTGGCAAGAGTTAGGGATTTATGACCTAATTCAATTGTCCAAGACTGGTTTAGAGTATAACCAAACTATGTTAGTAGCGTCAGTCCATTTCTGGGACGCTTCTCACAATACCTTTCACCTTCCATGTGGAATGATTACTCCAACCCTTTTCGATGTAGCTGCCATCACAGGGCTTCGACCGACTGGCAAAACCTTTGACCCTAATGTCTTGGATGTTGATACTATCAACTTCAACGAAGCTACAGTCACTTATACTACTTTCATCGAGCAATATCATGATCAGACAAATGCTGCAGTCTCTGACGTAGAACATATTGCTTTCCTGGCATTATGGCTTTCGAGGTGTGTTTTCTGCTCCAGGTCCATACAAGTAGCGAAAAGATATCTTTGCATGGCTAATCAGTTACATGATGGTAAGAAACTGAACCTGAGCCAATTGATTCTAGGATTTCTTTATGAAAACCTTGGTGAAGTTGTAGACCTTGTAAAGACTTATACAACAGGATCTCTCCTTTTTGCTGGTCCCTTCTGGTTATTACAATTGTGGCTTAATGCCACCTTCGAAGCTCACCTCCCATTCCGAGGCGTCGTCAACGAAGAAGTTCCAGAAATCAAAAATCGAGCTGTCGAAGGGACTAGATTGGCCTTGTTAACCCCGAAAGAAGAAACTGGGAAACTTCGTGAACATTTCTTAGCATATGTAATGATGTTTGCTAAACGTTACCAGTTCAGTTCTTCGATGGCTCCATTTGTACGAAGAGCTGTAGGTCCTGAATGGTTTACTCGAGAGTTTCCTGCAACATCTCCGCATCACCAAGCTGAGTCTTTGGCTATTTGGGAAGCTTTTCTTACCCCGAGGTTATTCTATCACCGCCTTCGACCTTCCAAAGGTCAATGTATCCTCGTTTGCTACCAGCCAAATCTTGTGTCGAGACAGTTTGGGTTGGTCCAAGTGAAGCCCAAGTGTCTGTATGACAAAAGGAACCACATGTGCTTTCGTACTTTATATCTAACTGAAGATGAATGTGATACAAAGATAGCCAGATATACTGATGTTTTCACCCTTTCTCCTATCTCTTTCGTTCCTGCTTTCTATTCCACTCCAGATTTTCAACAATGGTGGTCAGATTATTATACCACACAAATCTATGATGTCGAAGGCCTTACTCGAGAACTAACTGAAGCTTTTACTGCTGTGCAGGATAAATTCCACAAAGGTACCTCCACTCATATTAAAGAAATCCAAGCTTTTCAAAAGTTCTTTGAAACTATTTACAGGCCTAATGATCTTAGTCGGACCGTTCGCGAAGCTGCTGTTATTTTACGTGAAAAGTTTTCTGCAAAACTGGATAAGTTGAAATTGCCCCCGTCTGTTCGACCAGAACTACGTTATGAAGTGGCATTTAAACTTAATCCTCCAAAATTCCCTCCACTACCAAGTGCTGATTTTGGTGTGGCTTTAAGTCCTCCTTTCCCAGACTGGTTCGTGTGTGGGAATGCTTTCAAAATTCTTCAAGAGAGTACCAAAAAACGCGTTGAACGAGTGGTCCCGACTAAGCATACCCTGGATACTTTCAAAGGGCATCTTCATATAGATCTTGAACACTTTCGTGTCTTGACTCCAATACCCGAAGGTTTGGGTCTAGTTAATCTTTAGACTAACTCTTCTTTCTCTTATCGAAATAATAATTCCAATCTTTGTTACTGCTGTTGCTCGAAAGAGAAAGGTTAAAGCAACTGCTGCGCAGAAAGATTCTGAGGCCTCGAAGAGCAATTAGCCAAGTGGGAGAGATTCTATTACGACTGACGCGAAACCCACGGTACACATACATTTCATATTCCAACTTGCATGTCTTACGAATAGCGCTTATTTTTCTCCTTTTCACTTTTCAGAGTTCGAAGCCTCCAATGCCTTTGAAGCGAAAAATTCTTCCAACTACTACTCCAGACGTTGCTTCGGATGAGGAAGACAAGTCTCCCCCTCGTACCAAGCAAGGGCATAAAAAGAGACAGAAGGTCACCACTCCTGTGGGCAAAGGGAAAGGACCCGGGTCTTCGAAGATTACCTCTTCGAGTGATAAGGTGTCTTCTGAAGAATCGCCTTTAAAAGCCACTAGTAATGCTCTCGTGATGGAAAGCCACAATTCAAGTCCAGCCACTAATACAGCTAAGGTATCTAGGCTTTACAACATAATCATTTCTATAAATTTTATTTCGAATGATTAAGTTAACGTCACCTTATGATTGCAGGATGATATTGGAACAGCTACTTCTGATTTCAACTCCTTCAACGCTGCCATTGTCCTTGGTAATCTTCAAGGTGAGCAAAGAAGTCTTTTGCTTATGTCGAATGATTCTCTTGCAACTCTTACACCACAATTAACCATATTTGTTCATTTTTGCAGATGTCCCTCAACACACCTCTCATATACTTTCACCAGTCCTCGAAGACGCTCCTCCTCTTGCCACTATCAATACTGTATCCTCCGTTGAAGGAAGCCATTCGACTGATGATTCTCCTCCTACTCGCAAAGACGCAAACATGGGTGAGGAGGACCAATTCTCAGGCAAAGATAATGCAGCTGTACTATCGACTGGGAGTGAGGCCACCGTATCTGATCAAGGTGTCGTGGAAGAAACCTCTAAGTTGACCGAAACTGACCTCTGTGGAAATTCAAATTTCGAAACTGTAGTTATTCCTGAAACTACTCCAATGCCTGCCCCAGCCATACCTACTCCTTCAGAATTGGAGCAACTTAGGCAAACTGATCCTCTCAGCTTTCTCAAAACCATGATGAACATTGATAGTATTTCAGCTCTTGCGTCCGAAGCTTCTCCAACTATTCAAACCAAGTCTGGAGACAAAGAGGACACCCCTGGCCTCCTTCATCAAATAAAGGAGAATTTCTTCGAAACGAACCTCGTCGAAATCTTAAGTAAGGACTCCATGAGAGGTCATGGCTTGAAGCAACTCTTGAAGAAAGTGGATTTACTTCTGGTTTCGAAAGAGGTCTCAGATGTGATTGTACTTCTGGGCTCTTTAATCGACCAGCTTCAGTCTAACATTCTTCGACAGAACAATGTTAATGAGCAGCTTGCTGCAAAAATGGCTTCTCATAGTTCTTCATGGAAAGCTGCCACTGAGGCAACCAACAAGGGTGACGCTCTTAGGTTAGAACGTTTGAAGAACCAAGAAGAATATGATAAGTGTGAGAAAAATATACAATCTTGGAAGCAAGAGATTAAGAAACTCGAAGAGAAGATACAGGAAGCTGAATCTCTCCAAGCAACCATTCGACAAACCAATGATCAAGAGATAGCTGAAGTAGCGCGACTAGGTATCCAACACTTCGAAGCTGCGCAGAAATTGGTGCCAGAGATCGAAGAGTTAAAGAAGCAACGAGCATTGCTTCAGCTTCGTATGTCTTCGTGGGAGGCTCAGTATTCGAAGATCAAAGATAGCCTTCCTAGGGATTTCAGTTAATTTTCTTCGAACTTTGTATTACTTTTTGTGGCGTAAATCCCTTTGTTTTGTAATCGCTCATTTTCAGAATATATGTATGCAAAACTCGTCTTTTTATGTGTTCATATTTTGCTCTGAGATGACCAATGGTAATGTTTAGCAATACTTCAAAATATTATCAATATATTTCTTTTTACGCCACAGTAACCTTAATGAATGCCTCACGTGGCTCGATTGCCCTTCGCAGCCCTAGACTTGACGTTTCTCCTCCCCTTAGCTGTAATCATCATTATTTGCTGACGTCATTTCTTCTCAAACGTCTCTTTAAGACGTGCGTGCATCAGTTTTATGATTACATTCCAACTTCCAAGGGCGGGAAACGGCGGTGACCATAACTTCTCTCTGGAAACACCAAACGCAGTCTAATCAATCATTAAAACTGAAACGTTTCCTTATCGCTCCTTTTGACTATATAAAGGGTTAGTGTCCCATTCTTTTCTTCACGCTTTTTTCAAACCTTTACTTCAGAACTCTTTTCTTCCCTCTCATGCTCTTTTCAACCACAATCTTTTTCAACCTTTAGCATGGCACTCAACAGCAACCTAACCTATGCTAACATCAGAACTCTTATTAAAAAAGAGTTCAAACCTTGCCCAGAAGAATTCAGCAGGCATCACATCAGCCTTCGTGCTCTTTTCCACAACCAGGGGATGGGATTTTACCCAACAATTTTAGAAGGGAATGTTTATCCCAAGATGCTTGCTGACTTCTGGATGTTTGCGTACCTACGCATTGATCCTGAAGGAAGAACTACTATAGTTTCTGAAGTTCGAGGGGCTGAAGTTTCTATCACGCCCTCCACCATCTCTGACTTGTTGCGCTGCATCAACACTGGAGCAACCTTTGATGATAACAGCTTCACCATGACCACTTATGTCTTACTGAAGGGTCTCATGGATAATGATCCATATAGCGCCAAAGTCATCAGGATTTGGCATCAACTTCTAGTGGGTAACTTTTACCCACGAAGCTGTGATGAGAACAGCATTATGGTGGAGGACTTAGAGTTCATCTCTTGTGCTTTGCGAGGGGTGAAGATCAACTTTCCTTTGTTGATCTTCAAACGACTCGTGGAGACTGTCGCTTTAACTTCCTCTCGAGAGGGTTCAGTAAGTTGCCTTCCTTTTGGGAGGTTTTTATCCTACTTGTTCCTCAAGAGAGGTGTAGTGCGAAGGATGCGAGATTTGGGGCGCATGAACATGTTCGAAGCAGAGGGTCTTCATATGCTGTCTTTGGAAGACTTAGAACAAAGGGTCAACTAAAGGGTAGATCCTTTTTAGGTTTTTTACTGCTTCGCTTTTTGTAATCTTTGCTGCTCCATATGGACTAAAGTCGCTTGTACCTCCTTTTTTTAAATTAATGAAGATCTTCTGCCGTATTTTTATTTATACATGTTTTCTGGTCAAGGAGCCATTTTGGTGCAAATCTAACCATTTTGGCTTACGTAGTATTACTTAGATGTCTACGTTTTTGCAATCTTTACTTCATGCATGCTTGGTTTGTATCTCTTTAAATACTTCCCATTCACTCTTAAGATCCTACGATCTTCTGCTAATTCCTCTATCTCGTAAGCATTATTTGAGAATACTTTCAAGATTCGAAAGGGACCTTCCCAGTGTGGGGACCATTTCCCTAAAGCTTGGTTCTTTCGATCTATAGGTAAAATAACTTTCCAAACTAGGTCATTATTAATAAACGTTTTACCTTTCACCTTTTTATTGTATGCTCTGGACACCCTTTCTTTCTGTCTCTTTATCATCTCCAAAGCTCGAAGTCTGTCTTCGTCCAAGTCAACTAATTCATTCATCATCAGTTCCCAGTACATGTTAGGGGGAATTTCTGCTTGTCTTTGTATCCAGAGTGATTGCAAGTATATTTCAACTGGGAGTACCGCATCATGTCCAAATGTCAGTTGAAAAGGTGTAGTGTTCGTAGCTTCTTTCGGAGATGTTCGACAAGCCCAAAGTGCTTGGTCCAAAGTTCTGTGCCAACTTTTAGGTTTTTTCCCTACATGCTTCTTTATGAGACCAATTATTATTTTGTTCGCTGCTTCGACTTGTCCATTTGCCTGAGCATAGTAAGGTGTAGAAGTAAACAACTTGAAGCCTATCTCTTTGGCGAAATCTTGCATTTTTCGCCCAGTAAACACTTATCCTTGATCTGTATATACTTTCTGGGATCCCAAATCTGTATATAATATGTTTTTGAATGAACTCGATCACAGCTTCTTGATCAACATTCGCGAGTGGTATAGCTTCGACCCATTTTGTAAAATAGTCGATTCCCACTAGAATATACCTTTGACCTCTAGATGACTTGGGGTGAATTTCTCCAATTAGGTCCAACGCCCATCCTCTAAAGGGCCAAGGCTTTATTATTGAACTTAGTTCATTTGTGGGAGCATGTTGAATACCTGCATGTTCTTGACATTCTTGACACCCTTTGGCAAATTCTATGCAGTCTTTTAACATGGAAGGCCAATACATTCCGTATCGAAATAGAAGCCATTTCATTTTTTGCCCCGCTTGGTGGGCACCACATGCTCCGCTATGCACGTTCGAGAGGGCTAAGTAAGCTTCCGCTTCACCCAAACATTTTAGCAATACTCCTTCAGGAGTCTTTTTGAACAACTCATTTCCCATCAGAAAGTATGGTAAGGCTCGATATTTTACCTTTCTATCCGTGTCTGACGAAGGGTCCTTCAAATAATTCACAATTGGACTTCTCCAGTCTGTGTCTGCCAACGAGTCTATGTTCAAAACTTCGAATTCTTCTTTGTTAGCAAACCCTATTTGTGAGTTTTCCAGATCACTTGGAGAAAGTTTCGTAGCCATTGCTCTGCCTCTTACTTGGATCAATTCCTCGAATTTGCTTTTTGATACCCTGTACCCTGAGGCTAGTTGTGCCAAATCGTTTGCTTACTGATTCTGCAATCTTGGGTCATGGTTCAGATCTAGTTGTGCCAAATCGTTTGCTTCCTGATTCTGCAATCTTAGGACATGGTTCAGATCCACATATTCGAATTTTTTAAGCAACCTATTTGCTATGACAAAGTACATGATCAAATTTTCTTTGATGCACTTGTACTCTTTCGTTAGTTGTTTAATCACCAATTCGGAGTCTCCTTTAATTTCGACTCTGGTTGCCCCCAATTCTAACAAAGCTTCAAGTCCGGCTATCAATGCTTCGTACTCAGCTTCATTATTGGAACATAGAGGGCCTTCGATTTTATACTTGAGCTTTGTTGGAATTCCTTCAGGAGAAATTAGCAATATTCCAACGCCAGTTCCTTCTTTGTGAGTTGAACCGTCAAAGTATAACTTCCAAGGTGGCAGTTCCACGTATTGCTGAGAATTTTCCACTACTGCATGATCAACAATGAAATCTGCCACAATTTGCCCCTTCATTGCCTTAAGGGGTTGAAATGTTAAAGAGTACTCAGTTAGGGCCAAAGCCCATTTGCCAATTCGACTATGTAATATTGGCTTCGATAACATATGTTTAATAACATCACAATGGGACGAAACATAAACATCAACTGGCTTTATATAATACTTGAGTTTAATACATGAGAAATATAAACAAAGGCAGAGTTTTTCTATTGCACTATACCTAGTCTCTGCATCATTGAGTACTCTACTTAGGTAATAGATGGCTCTTTCGATGCCATTTTCATCCTCCTGAGCTAACATGCTACCTATTGTTTTATCCGAAGCTGAAATATACAAGCGCATGTGCTTCTTTCCATTCGGAGGAGCCAATATTGGAGGATGCATCAAGTATTGCTTGATCTTTTTGAAAGCTTCTTGATGTTCAGCTAGCCATTCAAACTTGCCTTGCTTGAGTCGAAGCAAAGGTGAAAAGGCTTGTGTGCGTCCACTTAAATTGGAGATGAATCTTCTCAAAAAGTTTATCTTCCCCAATAAGGACTGCAGTTGCTTCTTCGTGGAAGGAGGCTTCGCTTCCATAATGGCCTTTGTTTTATTCTGGTTAATTTCTATCCCCTTCTTGTGGACCAAAAAACCTAGGAAGTCTCCCGCCTGCACAAAGAAAGCACATTTAAGGGGATTCATCTTCAAGCCATGTTTTCGCATTCTCTCGAATGATTGGCTCAGATGATCTAGATGATTGGAATCTGATACAGATTTTACCACAATATCATCTATGTATACCTGCATAAATGTTTCTATAAAGTCATGAAATATAGAATTCATTGCTCTCTGATATGTTGCCCCAGCATTTTTTAGACCGAAAGGCATTACTACCCATTCGTATGTACCTATTGCCCCTGGGCAACGAAAAGCTGTTTTAGATACATCTTCTTCTGCAATGAAAATCTGGTTATATCCAGAGTATCCATCTAACATACTCAGATACTCGAAACCTGCGGCTGAATCTACTAGCATTTCTGCCACAGGCATAGGATATTCATCCTTAGGTGTTGCTGCGTTTAGATCCCGAAAATCTATGCATACTCTTAAAGAACCATTCTTTTTAGTAACTGGCACAATATTAGCAAGAGAATTTCTTCACCCACCTCCTAACCTTCTTGCTCACCCCTGGTGAATTTACAACACTACCCCTTGTTTCGGAAGTTCATTTCCGAAAAGGTACTTTTTTTTAAAAAAAAGGTGTTTTCGGAAATGAACTTTCGAAAACGTGTTTTTTTTAATATAAAATATTGATTTCGGAGATGCATCTCCGAAATAAAGTTACATTTTCAGAAAATGTGGTGTTTCGGAAGTTCATCTCCGAACTCACCCCCCTTGAGAGAGGGAGGTGTTTTCGGAGATGCATATCCGAAATATTCCAAGACCAAATTGGTCTTGGAATGTTTCGGATATACACTTCCGAAATAATTCAATAATTATTAAAAAATTAAAATCAAGGTGAATCAATACAATTAATAGGTATAAAATGAAAGTGAATCAATAATTTTCTCAAGATTCTTACTTAAAATAATTTTCTCCTATTTTTAGTAATAAATAATTTCCTCTCTAATAAATCATAATTCCCTATTCTCATACATAAAATAGATTTTTCACATTTTTGTATAACTATCTAATTATACTTCATATAAAAAAAATCATAATGCTAAATATTTTTTAATTTTTTTTTTAATTTTATTTAAATTTAATCATATTGAATTCACTTAATATAAATAATAAAGTTGTTTCATTTTTAAATATAATATATACAAATTCACAAAGTGTCTATAAAAAATATACAAAAACTAAATAATAATTAGCATAATAATTTTATTGTGAAAAAAAATATATAATTGTATTTTAAATAATTGTGAAATTTGTTTCAAATAATGAATACACGTTTTTTTAATTAAAAGATCACATTTTTTTCTTAATAAATAATAAAAATAATGTATTATAATTAATAATAATAATAATAATAATCACGTAATTTATATTAATTTTTCTTAAAAATACGTGATTTTTAATATTTATTTGTAGGAAATGTTATTTTTTATTAAATAATGATTTATCTCAATTTTAAACAAATGATAATTTTGATAATTAAGAAAAATTATATTCTACAAACTTATTTTAATTTTTAATTTTCAAATTATAAATTTTTTAATATTAATAAATAATAAACGTTATATTGAAATAAATAAAAAATCTGACCTTCAATCAAATTTTGTTATTTTTATTTAAATAAAATTATATTATATATACTTTATATACACTATAAAAATTGTTATATTTTTAAATAGTGCGTTAAAAACTATATAAACAGTAAATATAAAAACAAACAAGGATTAATGATTAATCCAAAAATATTATATAAAGTGAACAATGAAATTGATAATATTTTGTAATCATTTTTAAACATTTTAAAAAATATTATATATATTTTTTATTTTTACATATTTGTGTGCTTATTATTCATTATTTATGCACATTTTGAGCATTAATTTTTATTCTATTTAAAATTGAAACAATTTTATTATTTACTTTAATTAATTGAATATGATTTTTTTAAAGAAAATAAAAACGTGAGTTTTGTTTTAAAATAAGAATATGTTATTTTTTTATAAAGATTAACAATTATTATAAATATATAAATAAAAAATTATAACTTATTTTGTAAGTGAAATTATTTTAATTTTGATAATTAAAATTATTTTAAATTTTAAAATTTGAATTAGGATAGAAATATGTAATAACTATTATTCATAACTCATAAATTATATCAAAATATATAATTATTATTATTTATTACTCATAAATTATATCAAATTTATGATATGTGAATTAATTAATATCCTAAAATTAATTTTTGGGATTTTTTAAGATTTTTTTTGTTGTTTCGGAGATGCATCTCCGAATTAGTCAAAATCCCAATTTTTGGGATTATATCGGAAATGCACTTCCGAAGTCTGGAAAAATTTTGAAAAAAAAAATATTTCGGAAATGCATTTCGGAAGCGGGGTAAAATGGGTTTTTCGCTGGGGGTGACCCCCATAGGGAGGTGGGTAAAGAAATTTTCTATTAGCAATCCATTCAACATACCTCGTGGTCTGGATGAATTTGCAGCGCAGGAGTCTTTCTACCTCTGCTTTGATCTTCGAATGGATCTCGGGTGCAAACCTTCTTGGAGTTTGCTTAATAGGCTTTTTCCCTTCTTTGATTGGCAACTTTAGTTCGACCAAGTCTCGTCCCAAACCAGGCATTTCGTCGTAATCCCACGCAAAACAATCTTTGTTTTCTTTCAGCAACGTAATGACTTTAGATTTTAGAGTTGGTTCCAGCTTTGCACTAACATACGTTATCCTCTTCCAATCTCCTTCCCAGAGATTTACTTCTTCAAGTGGATCTTGGGCTAACATTTTAATATTTGAGGCCATAGGGTCTTTTTCGAACCCCAGAGGCTCCTCGTCGTAAATTGCGTCCAGTTTTTGGGTAAGTTCTTCCTCTGTGGTGTTTACCATTCGAACTGGATCTTCAAAGGATTGAGAGGACGCATGTAACCTTGAATTTGATATCTCCTTATTTTTTGAAACCGAATTTACTGTCGTGTTCGATAACTCGGCTTCGAGAGCCGTGTTTCTTTTGTTCTCGGCTATATAAGCCGAAATCTTCTCAAAGAAGGAGGACTCAGACATCATCAACGTCGTCGTCCCAGCCTGTTGGCCGTATCGTTGGATAATTCTCTCTTGATGCGACATCCTCTGGACCGTCCATTATCTCTCTATTCCACTGGAAGCCATTTGGGTGTAAAGATAGATAATATAATGCGTTCTTGTTTGGCGTGTATATATCTTCCGCAGCATGACAAGGTCCTATATTTCCCAGGTTCCTGTCGAAGCTAGTTTTGTTGACTTGATTAACTTCAGCCATATAATAACTCTGGTCTCCTTCGATGTTCTCCACTATGCCATCTTGTCTCCAAATGGTTAGTCTTTGGTGCATAGTTGAAGGCACCGCAGCAACTCCGTGGATCCATTCCCTTCCTAACAAGAGGTTATAATTTGCTTTTGCTGGTATTACCATGAACATAGTTGGTCTGGTAACGGAACCCACAGTTAAATTTACTTGAACAACTCCCAAAGTCTGCCCAATTTTGCCTTCGTAGTTTGACAAAACCATGTTATGAGGCCTTATATCTTTGTCAAACATACCAATTCTCTTCAACATGTATTGGGGCATTAGATTCACTGCCGCCCCTCCATCTACCAGAACTTTGTTAATGCCAACGTTCTCAATCTTAGCCCTTATGTAGAGTGGTTTCAGATGATTTTGCATGCCTTCGTCAGGCCTTTCGAAGAAAGCATTCTGCTCCTCAACTGCTCCGTTGTTTAGCACGTAGTAACACACAGGTCTGTGTTTTGTCATCTCTTCGACGTCAGTTTCTTCACACTCCTCAACTTCAGTTTCTTGATTGAATTCGTGAGGGAGGACTGACACCACGTTGCATATCAAGTTGAGAGATGATACTCCATCTGAATCGAAATCATTTGTCATTCTATCTTCTTCCTTCCAAGAACTGGAACGCATCTTTTCTTCTTCTTCTAAAATATTTTCAGCTTCGAAGTGTCTGCGTTCTACTGGAGGTTTGCTTGCCTTCACCCCCTGGTGTTGGACTTGGTTGCTGCTAGACTCTCCAATCTCTCTTGGCTTGTATTCTCTTTGGGCCTTCTTCATTCTCTGGTGCCGTCTCCATTGGGATCTGGACATAGGGTGTCTACCTTTGTAATTCTCAAGCCTATACATCTCTCGATTTGAGGTCTGGAATTGCTTCCTATAGGCCATTGCAGTTCTTCCTCCTTGGTCCCAACTTCTCCACTTATTGGTTCTTGCGCCAGCTTGCACCCATCTGTCCCTAGGTGTATCTGTAGGGACTTTGAATGTGACCCTTCGTGCCTTAGGGTGAGGACTGTCAGGCCTCTTATATGAAGTTCGATTGTCGAACGTATATATATTAGGACGGAGACCTTGGGTTTCTCGATTCATGATAAAATAACTCCTTTCGAGGGAACGCGCTAGGAGTTCATCATATACTGCTCCACACCTGGGACATAACACCACTTCTGTATTTGCTTTGTGGCATCTGACCAAGAAACTCACCAAACTTTCCGCAGTTCTTGGGTATATCTTTAGCAGTAGGTTTCCGCCTCTCCAAGGCTGCTCCAATCTCTCTCTCAGGGTCCTCTCGAAGTTAGCTTGGATTCTTCGATTCAGCATTATAGAGCATCTTGGGCACATCAGCATTTTTCCTCCATTCTTCTCGTGGCAATTCCAAAGGTAATCTTTCAAAGTTTTGCCCTTTGGTGAAATATCCACATTTCCCTGTTGCCTTGTCAACCATTCCTCCAGCTCTTCGATTTCAGACAAAGGTCGTCTAGCATTTACCATGTTGACAACTACTGGAGGGGCTTCAGAAATTTGTATCTGCTGAAGTTTCATCCTGAGGTCTTCAGTGGCCTCACTAGTTTTTTCTTCCAGATTGTCGGTCATTTCTGGGTCGAGGGATCCTTCAACATCAGTATTGAAGACCGCGTCATCATTTAGGCTTTCAGTAGCCTGCTTTCCCTTTGACATCATTTCTGGTTCAGCAAATTCGACTTCAGACACTTCCACCATGTTGATGTCACATGGCTCACACAGGTTGGTGTCAGCAATGTTCAAGGGGTTGGTATCGACCTTCATATGGCTCTTGGTCTTGTCAGCGAATTTCAAACGACCATCCTTGATAGCATTCTGAATTAGATCCCTGAAAAGAAAACATTGTGAGGTTTTATGGCCTAAAAAACCATGATATTTACAAAAGCCTCGCTTCTTCCGTTGTTCTAACGGAGGAATTTTAGAGTTAGGAGGCACTATCATTTGGCCATCTTTTACTAGTAAATCGAATATTTCGTCACATTTGGTGACATCGAATGTATAGGTTTTCTTAGGAAATCTATCGCTTTTATCATTTTCTACTGGATTTTTTCCGTTGGCAGGGGTAAGTAATTTGCAAGCATAAGGCGGTGCTTCTTTTAATTCAGCTAGATCTATTTCGACCTCCTCTATGCTATATGAGTCATCGAAGGTTTCGCTATCAGTGTCTTCGACTTCAACATAGGATATTCTTTCTTTCTTGTAACTCTTGTTCACTTTAGCCTTTTCTGCTTTCAGCCGTTCGACCTGTCGAACCCTATCTGCCAATTGGGCCATGTCTCTTAAATATTGGGTATCTAATTTCTTTCTAATCGAATAGTCTAAACCACCAGCGGCTATTTCGACTAATTCGTGCTCTGGGACGACTGTGAAACATCTTGATTTCAACAAACGAAACCTGTTTAGGTAATCATCAATAGGCTCTGTGAACTTCCTTTTAATGCTAGCCAATTCCTTCAAACTTATCTTTGTTTGACCCATGTAAAATTGTTCGTGGAACAATCTTTCCAATTGTGTCCATGTATCTATGGAGTTTGGGGGTAAAGTAGTAAACCAAATGAAAGCATTCTTCGTTAATGAACTAGGAAAATACTTGATCCTTAGATCTTCGTTCCCTGCTAACGTTCCTGCCTCTGTTAAATATCTGGCTATATGTTCCACCGTCGATTCACTAGTATCCCCTACAAATTTGGTAAACTTGGGTACCTTAATACCTCTTGGCAATTCACTTTGCATGATGTATTCAGGTATGGGAGATGTGTAATTTGGACGTCGAAATCCAGTATTAAAGCCGTTATTAGCCATTATTATTTCTATCATGGCAGTAAGATTATTTTCTGTTGCCAAATCATTTCTCCTGACTCTGTGGACAACTTCGTCAGGATGTTCGTCTCTCCCTACCATAACTAGTCTGGGCTGTTGTCGGGGAATAGCTTGTTGGCCAGTCTCAGTCGTTTCGATTTGAGTTCCCAATTCGACCGCTGGATTCTGTGCGACTGGATTTGGCCTTGGTGGGGGTACTATGTTTCGGATTGGTTCGACAATTGGATCCTCTTCTTAGTAGGTTGACTGGTTATTCCTTCGTCTATTTTGTGGGACTCCTAAAAAACCCGCCATTCGTCCCAATTGCGATGATAACCTTTGGTATGTTTCTGCGCTATCCTGGCTAGACCTAGTAATGCTTGCTGCTATTGGATTAAAGATTGTTCCCAACTCTCTAGCAAGGAGTCCTACCATATCCTGGTTACTTGCATCCATTTCTTGTCGAAATGCTGCTTGAGTACTAGTGGTCATAGGGGGAATCTGAGCCGACAAACCAGTATTGTGTGCACTTCGACCTACTGAACCCATGTTTGGTGAAAACGCCGTTGGGTTGGCTGCAGTGTATGTAGGCCATGTTCCTCGTAGTCCTGCCATGTATGAATATGGCATCCCGTATGGCATATTTTGTCTCCAACCATCTACAGCGAATGATGGTCCTGGGGTAGATAAATAATTTGCAGCGTTCGTCGATACGGGTTGTATCTCGCTTGTGCTTGCAAACGGAGGAGCGGTGGTCGATACTGAAATTGGGATAGTCCCAGTTGATGTGGAAGTATTTTCAATCATGGCTTGCGAACTACCCGCTGGTTCAGATCTTGTCGAAACCGGTATGGCCTGCGCTCCTTGAGTGGAAGTTGAAACATTCGTCGCGTTTGGCGCTACTGTTCCTGATCCTTGTGGGGGATCTTCTTCGCCCCCTGCACTGGCCGCTATGACCATTTTCTTGTTGTACCTTCGTTTAGGAACTGGATTTGCACTGTTGGTTAATTTACCGTTCCTAAGGTTCATACAAGGTCTTGACAATTTCTAGACAAAACAAAACAATCAATTAATAACACTTAGTTTGACACAGTCCCACTGGGCGTGCCAATTTGTTTACGGTGATTTCCGGTAAACAACCGCTAGTCCTCCAAACTATAATAAATACGATTTGGTTACTCGCAGGATCGACTAGATTGATCCTAGGACATGGTCAAACGAAAGGTTTATTGATGTGATTTGGTTCATACCTGTTTGTTTTGATTTCGAGAAATTTATGTTCAAATGACTAATCATTCGAGATAACGCTGGTTATATGAGTTAGTGTAACTTCGACGCATAAATCGTAATAAGAAAACATGTAAATTGCGAGAATGTAAATTGCAAGAAAATTAACATGCAAGAATGTAAGTCGCAAGAATATAAATTGCAGGAAAGTAATGTGCATGAAATTAAATGACTTCGAAAGTAAAAGTTTAAACAAGGAAAGTAAAGAAATCGAAAAGATATTTGATAAAAATAAATACGCGTGTATTCAAATTGGTGGTGTCATACGTATATTTCTCAGCGAACTCTTTCTCTTAACACTTGATACTTGAGCAATATGTGAGTGATTTGTACAAAATGAACACACGAAATCCTATCATTAAGACTCCTATTTATACTAAATTTGACCCTAACGGTCATACAATAATCTAATGCCACGTTATCCACGAGAACTCTGGGGATGCCATCTGTCTATGTGCAGTTTATATAAACCGTTTCGCAATTCAAACCTTCCCGCTCAAGTCCTTTTCGACATGTGGCCATATAGTTATATTCGAAAATGTTACGGAAATACATTAAGCTTCAGTACTTTATGTAATTTTCCGCGAAATGTCTAAGTCTTGGCAAAGATATCTTCCGTGTTAGCTTCGATACTTCTCTCCTTCGTTTCAACTTAAACATCTTCTTGAAGCATGGCCATCAGTAGCCATTTTTTAAATCTTCGAAGATGGTCATCAGTAACCATCATTCTTCGAACTTAAAACCTTCGAAGATCAACTTCTTAAACGAAATGTCCAGTTAACAATTGCTCAGCAGAGGCAGATGTAGATATAGGTGTTGGAGTTTCAACCATCTTGACTTAGTGTTTTTCTCTTCCTGAATCTTTTCTAAACACGGTTAAGTGCTTGCACCTTAGAACCGGCGCTCTGATGCCAATTGAAGGATAGAAAAACACTTAGAAAGGGGGGGGGGGTTTGAATAAGTGTAGCTTTAAAACTTGTAAGATAAAAACAATTTGCACAATGATTTTTATCCTGGTTCGTTGTTAACTAAACTACTCCAGTCCACCCCCTTGGAGTGATTTACCTCACATGAGGATTTAATCCACTAATCACACAAGATTATAATGGTTTTCCACTTAGACAACTTCTAAGTCTTCTAGAGTATACTGATCACAACCTAATCACTCTAGGAACAAACTGCTTAGATACCCTCTAAGACTTTCTAGAGTATACTGATCAACAAACCTGATCACTCGAGTTCTTACAAATGAATGTAAACAAATTCGTTTAAGAGTTACAATGCTTCTTATAAAGCTATTATCACAACTGTGATTTTCTCTTAAGTTTAAGCTTAATCTCACTAATATATTACAACAGCAATGTAGTGAGGTTGAAGATGAAGTTTGAGAGCTTTTTGAATTTGACAGCGTTTCTGTATATTTGCGCAAGTGTTCTGTTCAGAATTCGTAACATTGCTTCTCATCAGAACTTCATATTTATAGGCGTTTGAGAAGATGACCGTTGGGAGCATTTAATGCTTTGCGTGATCCGTACAGTATTGCATTTAATGTTTCACTCTTTTGTCAACTACCTCGAGCCTTGCTTTCGCTGTGTCTACTGACGTTGCCTTTAATAGCTACTAACGTTCCTTTTGTCAGTCAGCGTAGCCTGCCATCTTATACTTGCTTCTGATCTGATGTTTGTGTAAACAGCGTTTGAATATCATCAGAGTCAAACAGCTTGGTGCAGAGCATCTTCTTGTCTTCTGACCTTGAAGTGCTTCTTAGCGTGATACCATAAGAACTTCAGTGCTTCTGCTTCTGATGTCAAGTCCTTCTGATGCTTCCATAGACCATGTTCTGATTCTGCTTGAACATCTTCTGATGTCTTGCCAGACCATGTTCTGATGTTGCATGCTGAACCTTCTGAGTCAGTGCTTCTTGCGCTGATTTTGTGCATACTCTTTATATAATTCCTGGAATGGAAATTGCATAGTATTAGAGTACCACATTATCTCATACAAAATTCATATACATTGTTATCATCAAAACTAAGAATATTGATCAGAACAAATCTTGTTCTAACACTCTTGAGGCCGAAGAGGGTGAGGAGTGGTTCTCGGTGCATGAGGCAAGACTGTCGAATTCACATCGGAATGAGAGGGATCACGAGGTGTGCATGTATGAGACTTCATAGTTGAAGAAATGCTTATAAGGATTGATTGATACTACTTATACCAACAAGATGCAACTTCTTTTCGATAGCCTTGTAGAGGATGCAGACTTAAAATCTTGTCACGTCCCGTAAAAAAATAAGTGCGGGAAGGGACAACGGGCATTGCATATTTTAAATCTAAAAATTAAAAAGTTATATTTAATGGTTGTGCCAGCAAAAGTCCGTTAAAAGATGGAGTAGGGGAGAAATATTAGAGTGTGCGCGGGTCTAAAATTTTATTCTTCTCATTAAAAAGTGCAGAAAAAACGAACATACTTAACATATCAGACCTGTTTTGACACCCTAATTAGTAATCACCATGAACAAATCCTTAATTTTATAATGTGTTTTATTTATTAGTTTAGTTCATATAGTAACAAAAAACATTAATATTTAAAGATTATAGTACAACACCAACACCAACGCCGCACTCATGAATCAAAAGGAATGTTTGTCTCTATGTGCTTACTTTTTTCATTGGATGAAGCTGACTTCACATTCAAATTTGAAGAAAGTTCATAGTATATATTTTTATCATTTATTTAAACTTATTTAACTTTCCAAGTATGCCTAAGGACATAATCAAAAAATGGGTGTCCCGTTACTCAGTGTAGCTAGACGCCATAAAATAATACCAATATTTTGATAGTGACCTGTTTATTGTCTAATAATGATAATCATGCAGTTTTGGCTCAATTTAGGTATATAAATATGTGAGTCAAATAAAAAAGTAGGTGTATAAAAAACTGAACCATCAAACATAGGCTTAGGAGTGTGCAAAATATCCGGTTTTTATGTCCAAATCCATAACCAAACCTAAACCACTTTTAAATATCCGGATATAATTGAATGGTTATTAACCGATTTAGTTATTAATGGTTTGGTTATCCATTCATATAATCCGGATATAATTAAATGGTTATTAACCGGTTAAATTATTTTGGATTCGGTTATAATCCGGTTATTATCCAAATCCAAATATTTTAATTCTCAAAATAAAATATATTTTTTTGAAAAAAACTAATAATAAATTTTTTTTAAAAAAAATTGGATTTTTTTAAAAAACCGGTTATATAATCATAACTAAATTTATAACCGGTTTTATAACCAGTTTTGATTAAAATGTGGTCATGATTATAAATCCAAACCATTTAAATGGTTTTAAAATGGTTATGGTTTGGTTTTTGAAAATAACCAACCATGCACACCCCCTACATAGGCTATGACACTAAAAAATGGTAGTATAAATGAAGTTATAGGCGTAACGTTTCATGGCCCATTGTTCTTAAAAGGAAACAATTTAAAAATTAGAGGGTGCAAGCCAACTCAAAAAACATGAGAGCCATTACCTTTGAAAGATCTATTTGTAGTATATACGAATCTCTTTTATACCTAGTGCAGCACTCTCTTTTTTGAAGAAGAAACAAATAATCTCTAACGTTTAGCTATAAGTAGCCTATAAATTTATACTATTTAGCCAAAAAAATAAGTAGCCTATAATATTTTCTCAAAACATTCATGTTAGCTACCCTCCCACTTTTTCAATGTATTAATCTCTTAGACAACAAGGATACTTTTAGGTTTAAACTTTCTATTAAGGAGTCTTGGTTTGGTCCTCTTGTGTATTCTGTTATCCTCTTTTTTTTATTTTATTGATATTTTCAATTTAAAAAATAATGTATTACTCTCTTCTTTTTTCTCTCCTTTTTGACATAACACTCCCTTGAGTTTTGATTATAACTTATAAGTAGTCTATAACTTTAATTTTTACTATAAAATTATAGAATTGTATCCAATATATTATATTTGAAACCTTTACAACGATGTCGTTTATGATATGCTTAGGTCGAATTTGAATTTGTTGCAACGACGTTGCTTTTTATATGTTTATAATATATTTGGATTCGCTTCAACTATGTTGTTTTTGTTTTCTTATCGAATTTGGATTCTCCCCATTGCGGTGGTGCTCTAGAGGCTAATTTATGACTAGAATAGCATATTGATGTTGATCTAATTGTTCGGGATTAAAGAGTCTTATTTAATCTCATGGTCTTCATTTTAGTAAGGGAATTGATTAGGACTCTTCCAAATCTTTTCAATATCTTTTGGTTTGTTGATTACGACTCTTCCAAGTCATTTTTTAAGTGTTGTAACTTAGCATTCAGCATTTGATTGAAGAACTGAGCTATCTGTGTAACTAAATGAAATTCATCATGCTATACTAGTGTATCATGCTTAGGTAGTCATTCATAGGTAAGCTCTTCCTCTTTGTGTCTCATACAATTCATAGCACATATAGAAACTCAATTCAAATCTTCTTTGAAATGTCTAAGGACAGACAATGGCACTGAATTCTTCCCCTTAACTGATTTTTTAATGTCCAAAGGTGCTATACACCAAAGGTCTTGTGTTGAAACACCCCAACAAAATGGGGTGGTTGAAAGAAAACACCAGCATATTTTAAATATGGCTAGAACTCTGTACTTTCATTCTAAATTACCTTTAAACATGTGGAATTTTTGTGTGCATCATGCTATCCACATAATAAATAGACTACCCTCTCCACTTCTAAAACTCAAAACTCCTCATGAACTATTATATTCTCAGCCACCCTCTTTAATCCATTTAAAAACTTTTGGATGCCTATGCTTTGCCACCACTTTACAAGCTCATAGAACCAAATTCGACCCTAGAGCTAGAAAATGTGTGTTCCTTGGTTACAAAGATGGAGCAAAAGGCTACATCCTATATGATTTACAGAGTCATAATACTTTTGTCTCTAGGAATGTTATTTTCTATGAAGACACTTTTCCTTTCAACACTGACCAACAGAAAAGTAACTCTCAACAACCACTCAGCCTAGTCACACCTTTCTTGATGACTTACCTAGTACTCATATACCTGCACATAATTCTGACATGTCCTTGTCCCCCATAAACAATTCTGTTGATAATGACAACTCTGCTGAGTCTTCTGGTCAAGTCACATCTCTTTTACCCCTTAACCAACAAACTGAGCTTTCCAATTCTCCCAATGCTCACACTTCTGGCTCAGATTCCCTTAGTATCCCAGACCTACATATCTCTCAACCTAGCCCTAGTCTAATCACTGCCTCTCCTGGTACAGCAGGCCCTAGCCAAGTCTCTGCTACCAATGACCTATCCAATCCCAATCTTAACTCTTCTGCCCCTCCTAACTCTCCTATTCCTAATCCTACAGAACATAATACTAACCTTATCCCACATCCACCTACAAGACATTCCACTAGAGCCTCAAATCCACCAAGCTACCTTGCAGAATACCATTGCTATTCTGCCACAAATAATTCTCCTTCATTGCATTCAAATAATCATACTGCATATCCTTTATCATCCGTGCTTACTTATGATAAATGTCTTCCATATTATAAGCATTTCTGTTGCACCATTTCCACTCAAACTGAACCAAAAACCTATGCTCAAGCCATAAAGTTTGACTGTTGGAAAAGTGCCATGAATGCTGAGTTATAGGCTCTTGAAGAGAATCACACTTGGGATGTTGTTGATTTGCCTTCTAGTAAGAAGCCTATTGGGTGTAGGTGGGTTTATAAAATAAAATACAGGGCAGATGGTTCCATTGAAAGATACAAGGCCAGATTAGTGGCCAAGGGCTACACACAAATGGAGGGCATTGATTATTTTGAAACTTTCTCACCTGTTGCCAAGATCACAACAGTTAGAGTTCTATTATCTCTTGCAGCCATTAAAGGATGGCACTTAGAGCAGCTTGACATTAACAATGCCTTCCTCCATGGTGATCTGAATGAAGAAGTCTATATGAGTATTCCTCCTGGCATGTCCACTTCTTCAACCTCTCATGTTTGCAAGCTTCACAAGTCTCTCTATGGTTTAAAACAGGTCAGTCGCCAATGGTATGCCAAACTTTCTTCTTTTTTGATTTCCATTGGCTATACTCAATCCAAAGCTGACCACTCTTTATACATCAAATCTACTGTGTTGTGAAAAACGATACCAATAACAAAGTATAATAGGGAATTAGAGAGGATAAGAAGAACACAAGAATTGGTTATAACTGATATTCTTTCACTTTCTCTTAAAACAAGATTACAAGTTTACAAGAATAACAAATAACCTCCCTCACCCTAAATTAGGATTTGCAGCTTAGCAATGATGAGAGACTAGTATGCTATTTATAATAAAACCTAACATACTAACTAATGGGCTTTTTCAGCAAGGCCCATTACACAAGCCAACTTAATAAACAAGCTAACTTAACAAATTAGGGTTTAAACACTAAAACCTAATTTAACATGCTAACAACCCTAGCATCTTCGACATCTGCATGCTAGACCCATCTTCGACTACAGCATGCACACTTCGACACCAGCATGTGAACAATCTTTCGACTTCATGCTTAACTCAGTCGAACTGTCGAACCAAGAAGCTACCCTTCGACAATACTAGAGTTCGATCCAATATCTCACAAATCTCCACCTTGGACCTAACTCTACAACGTCAAGGAACAGACTAGCTTTCTTCATGCAGCTTTATCAACTGCATACAGTGGAAAAACTTGCAACTCGGCAATGTCTTGGTGATCATATCAGCAGCATTGTCTTCAGTCGAAACCTTCAGCACTTGGACTTCTCCACGCTCGATTACTCCTCTGACGAAATGCAGCCTCACATCAATGTGCTTAGTTCTCTCATGATAGGCTGAATTCTTCGACAGGTGTATTGCACTTTGACTATCACATTTAACAGTGATACCTCGACCTTGAAGTTTCAGCTCCTTCGCAAAACCTTCAAGCCACAATGCTTCTTTCACAGCTTCAGTTAGGGCAATATACTCCGCTTCAGTGGTTGATAGAGCAACAACCTTCTGAAGTGTTGCTTTCCAACTAATTGCAGTGCCAAACATAGTGAAAACATATCCAGAAATAGATTTTCTGGAATCCATACAACCTGCATAATTAGAGTCGACATATCCTTCTATTACTGCTTTACTATCTTCACCCAAGGTTCCACCATAAATTAGGACTCTATTCAGAGACCCGTTTATGTACCTTAAAATCCACTTCAATGCTTTCCAGTGAGCCTTTCCAGGATTCGCCATGTACCTGCTTACAAGACTGACTGCGTAAGCTATGTCGGGTCTAGTACAAACCATAGCATACATCAAAGAACCAACTATATTAGCATACGGAATGCTATTCATATAGGCTCTTTCGACATCAGTACTGGGACACTGATCAATACTCAGCTTGAATTGAGGGTTTGTTGGAGTCACAACTGGCTTCGAATTCGACATACCAAACTTTTCAAGAATCTTCCGTAGATATGCCTTTTGAAATAAGCATAACTTCGACTTCTTTCTATCTCTCCGAATGTCAATTCCAAGAATCCTGAAGCAGCTCCCAGATCCTTCATATCGAACTCCTTATTGAGTTCAGCCTTCACCCTCATCACATCTTCAACACTGTTGCTAGCTATGAGAATATCATCCACATAAAGCAACAAAATAACAAATGAATTACCAGGTCGAAATCTGAAGTAAACGCAGTGGTCGAACTAACTTCTAATGAAACTTATGCGTGCCATGAACTTGTCGAATCTCCTATTCCACTGTCGAGGAGATTGTTTCAGCCCATACAAAGATCTCTTTAACTTGCACACATAATCTTCCTTCCCCTTTTCGACATACCCTTCAGGTTGCCTCATCAGGATCGTTTCATCTAGATCACCATACAAGAACGCAGTCTTCACATCCATCTGTTCCAGTTCAAGATCGAACTGTGCCACCATGGCAAGCAACATTCGAATGGACCTATGCTTCACAACAGGAGAAAACACATCATTGAAGTCGACACCTTCTTTCTGAGTGAAACCCCTTGCAACTAACCTTGCCTTGTATCTTTTCGACGTCACTCCTTCAATTCCTTCCTTAACTTTGAAAATCCATTTACAGCTGACTAACCTTGCCCCTACAGGTTTCTTGATCAGTTCCCAAGTATGATTATCATGAAGAGATTTCATCTCATCATCCATGGCCTTCAGCCATTCAGTCTTATTTCGACTCCTCATAACTTCCTTATAGTCTCTAGGTTCTTCGTCTAGAACCTCACTTGCAGAGATTAAGGCATAAGCTATAAGATCTGCATACCCAAGTCTCTGAGGTGGCTTGATGACTCTTCTCGACCTATCTCTCGACAATAGGTAGTCATCGTCAGTTTCCTCAACTTCAGCATCTTCTGCTTCTTCTTCGACTTCATCTGGGATATGCAATTCAGCATCAACATGCTCCACCTCAACAGGAATCTCTACCTGTTCCAGCTCTTCGTCAGATGTTTCTGTACTTCGACCAACATCATCAGTTTTCTTAAAAGCCATTTCAGCTTCATTGAAAACTACATCTCGACTGGTGATACACCTCCTGTGACCTGGCTCTAGGCACCATAGCCTATAAGCTTTGACTCCTTCAGGGTATCCCATGAACATGCATTTCAGAGCTCTAGGTTCGACCTTGTCTTGCCTAATGTGAGCATAGGCTATGCAGCCAAATACTCTCAGTTTGTCGAGATCTGGTGGATGTCCCGACCAAACTTCTTCAGGTGTCTTCATATCTAACGCTGTCGAAGGACATCTGTTTATCAGATATGTTGCTGTCGAAACAGCCTCAGCCCAGAACACCTTCTTTAAACCGGCACTAGTCAACATGCATCTGACTCTCTCCAAAATAGTTCGATTAAACCTTTCAGCCAAACCATTTTGCTGTGGAGTACCTGCAGTAGTTCTATGCCTTGCAATACCAGAGGCAGCACAAAAACTGTCGAATGCCTCATTGCAAAATTCAAGGCCATTGTCGGTTCTCAACCTCTTGACCTTTCTGCCAGTCTGATTTTCAACCAGAGTCTTCCAACTTTTGAAATTCTCAAAAGTTTCATCCTTAGTCTTCTGGATGAATACCCATAATTTTCTGGAATAATCATCTACTATGGATAGAAAATACCTTGCTCCTGAATGTGATGGACACCTTGCAGGCCCCCAAAGATCAGCATGGATGTAATCAATGGATCCATGTGTTCTTTGTTTGCCTTTGTTGAACTTCACTCTGCAAGATTTTCCAAGTACACAGGGTTCACAAAACTTCAGCTTTTCGACTTTGTCTCCACCAAGCAGATTTTGTTTCCCTAATTCGACCAGACCCCTTTCACTGACATGGCCCAATCTCATGTGCCAGATTTCTGTTTTCGACAAAGGTTTCGTGGATGCAACATTTGTCGAACCACTTACAACTTCAGCCTCAAGGGTATACAAGCCTTGTTTCTTCACGCCTCTCAAGACTTCCTTCGAACCCTTCATGACTCTTAGGATACTTTTCTCTCCTTGGAAAACATATCCTTTCTTGTCGAATTCACCAAGAGAAAGCAGATTTCTCTTCAAATCAGGAACATACCTGACTTCAGTCAACAACCTTATTGACTCATCGTGGAGCTTGAATCTCACAAATCCAACACCTGCAATCTTGCAAGCCTTGTTGTTTCCCAGCAATACTGATCCACCATCTTGATCACATAATTCCTCGAACAAGTCTTTGTTTGGAGTCATGTGCCAAGTGCAACCTGAATCCATAATCCACTCCTTCTTAGAGTCACTGCTTGAAACCACAAGAACATCAGATGATTCGAAATCATCTTGAACAATGGCAGCGTTGCCATTATCCTTACCTCCATGATATTTCAAGCGTTCAGGGCACACCTTTCTTGTGTGACCCTCCTTCTTACAATGGTAGCATCGAATGCCAGATGCTTCGCCACTGTAGGTCTTCGACTGGCTTTTGCCTTTCTTCTTGTCGAACTTACCATCCTTTCGTAAGAGTTTTCCTTTAACGGTCAAACCTTCGCCAACAGTCGAAGGTTTATGCTCCTTTCGTTCATTCAAGTCCTTAGAGTACAAGGATGATTGAACTTCTTCAAACGTCAGGGACTCCCTTCCATATAAGAGAGTTTCTTTGAAGTGAGCATGTGATCGAGGCAAAGAACACAATAGTAACAGCGCTTGATCTTCATCATCGATCTTCACATCAATATTTTCAAGATCAAGAATCAGCTTGTTGAACATATCCAACTGCTCAGCCAATACTTTGTCTTCAACCATCTTGAATGAATACAAAGCTTGCTTCAGGTAGAGTCGATTTACCAGCGATTTGGTCATATACAAACTTTCAAGTTTCACCCATAACCCTGATGCCGTCGTCTCCTTTGATACCTGCCGGAGAACCTTATTACCAAGGCTCAACAAAATTGCGTTGTGTGCTTTCTCGATCATATTCGTCTTCTCCGCTGCCGTCAATTCTGCATTCATGGCTGCCTCTCCCTTCAACGCTTCCAAACAACCCTGCTGAACCAGTAGAGCTTTCATCTTCAAGCGCCACAGACTGAAATCATTCACTCCGGTGAACTTTTCAATCTCATACTTTGTTGAAGGCATCTTCTCCACGCTCACCGCACCAATTTGTTGTGAAAACGATACCAATAACAAAGTATAATAGGGAATTAGAGAGGATAAGAAGAACACAAGAATTGGTAATAACTGCTATTCTTTCACTTTCTCTTAAAACAAGATTACAAGTTTACAAGAATAACAAATAACCTCCCTCACCCTAAATTAGGATTTGCAGCTTAGCAATGATGAGAGACTAGTATGCTATTTATAATAAAACCTAACATACTAACTAATGGGCTTTTTCAGCAAGGCCCATTACACAAGCCAACTTAATAAACAAGCTAACTTAACAAATTAGGGTTTAAACACTAAAACCTAATTTAACATGCTAACAACCCTAGCATCTTCGACATCTGCATGCTAGACCCATCTTCGACTACAGCATGCACACTTCGACACCAGCATGTGAACAATCTTTCGACTTCATGCTTAACTCAGTCGAACTGTCGAACCAAGAAGCTACCCTTCGACAATACTAGAGTTCGATCTAATATCTCACATACTGCTCACTGTTTCACTGGCCTATTAGTGTATGTTGATGACATTGTTCTTGCTGGTGATTCTTTAGATGAAATGGTTAATGTTAAACATCTATTAGATCACACCTTCAAAATTAAGGACTTGGGTCAGCTAAGATACTTTCTTGGCTTTGAGATTGCCAGATCCAATACTGGGATTTTCTTCAACCAAAGAAAATATACTTTGGATTTGCTAGAAGATAGTGGCTTGCTTGCTTCCAAACCATCGGCTATTTCTTTTGATACTAATACAAAGTTATCTGCTACTGAAGGTCAACCTCTTGAGGATCCCACATGTTACAGACGTCTTATTGGCAGACTCATTTACTTGACTAATTCACGACCTGACATTGCTTATGTTGTGCAGCACCTTAGTCAATATGTATCCAAGCCTTTAATACCTCACTATCAGGCAGCAATAAGGATCCTTCGATACCTCAAAGCTGTTCCTGCTAAAGGTCTTCTTTTCTCAGCTTCTAGCAATTTCAAACTTTATGCTTTTGCTGATTCCGATTGGGCCAGATGTCCCGATACACGTAAATCTGTAACTGGTTAATGTGTTATACTTGGCTCTTCCTTGCTATGCTGGAAATCAAAGAAGCAAAATACTGTGTCACGGTCATCCACGGAAGCAGAATATCGCGCCTTGGCCTCTTTGACATGTGAGCTACAGTGGTTACAATATTTGTTTAATGACTTCAAGATCAATTTTACCCAACATGCTTCTGTTTATTGTGATAGCAAATCTGCTATCTACCTGGCCCATAATCCTGCATTTCACGAACGAAGCAAGCACATCGAGCTTGATTGTCATGTTATTCGGGAAAAACTACAGTCAAAATTGATCCATCTTCTGTCTGTCTCTACAAAATCTCAACTGGCAGATGCATTTACCAAGCCCTTACATTCTCCTGCATTGTTCTCCATTTTATGCAAGTTAGGACTCTTCAGTATCCATAGTCCAACTTGAGGGGGGCTGTTAGCATAGCTTTCCTCATTTATCTTCGTATCCTAGCCTTACACGTGTTATATCATTATCTCTTACCTATTACTTAGTCACCACACATTATATATATACTTGCTTTGGTACTTTTCTAAAATCTAAGAAAGAAGATAATACTTTACACTTTCCAATATTTCTTTCTCTGCGCTTAACTGCTTTCTTCACTTTCTTCTTCACTCCTTCTCTATGTTTTGGCTATACCATTAACAAGTGTCAATGAAATTATATAAGCATGTCATATTTTGCATCTAAGAAATTGTTAGACACAGTAATTGCTATTCAAGATTTCATCAACACTGCACTCAACTTAATGATGTTTCTTCAATATGGGAAAATTGATTCACGATATATAATGAGATGATCCACATTTCCCTTACAAAACTCTATTACATGTGATATATAAGTTATAAAAGTACTTATAAACCTGAAATCACTTTTAGAGCAATCCAGTACAGTAATTTCCATTGTACTACATTAAATTTTAGTACTTGACAAGTTTTTTTTTTGTTTAGTTTTGAGAAATAGTACTTACTTGACAAGTTGTTAGCCTATATATTCAGGGTCAGCCTAAACATTTTAAGGGTCTCTTTGTTTAAGGAGAAAGAGGCGAGAGAAGTTGGAAAGAGAGAGGAAGAAGAGAAGTGTCTTTTCAAAGTTGTTTGGTGAGAAGAGAAGTAGCAAAGAGAGAGTAAAAAGAGCTGGGTCCCACATGAATTCTCTTTCTCTCCACTTATGGGAAGAAATGAGAAAAACCACTAGGATTTTGATTTTTTTTCCTAATATAACCTTACCAATAAATGTAAATGAGTAACATCATGTCATTTTATTTTTTAATAACTATGACTTTAATCTGATTACATTTTATAGTCTTGTATAAATATTGTCATAATTAATTATCCTATAAAATTAAGTTACTATAATTAATTCAAAATTACGTAATGTTTAATTTGACTAAATTAAAATATTTTAAGAATTTATTAAACAATAAAATTTAATTTTTATATAGAAATAAGTAATTTAATTATGAATTTAAAATAAAAAGAATTAAAATAAATAAATAAATAAATAAATTATTATAATAATAAAATTGCATGATTTTAGTATAGGGATATTTCTGTCTTTTCAAAAATTAAACACACTTCTTTCTCTTATATTTCTCTCTTTTTTCTCTTGTTCCAATCAATATATCAAATCTACTCTATTTCTCATCTATTTCTCTCTTTAGACACTTTTTCTCACCTATTTCACTCTTCTTATTTTCTTCTCACAACCAACCCACCCTAAAGGTTATGTTCTATTTTAAAATTAGTTCCTTAATAGGTGAAAACACAACAAATAAAAATAATTATATTTCATTTAAATTTTAAATAAAATTATATAGAAAATTAACTATAAAAAATTAACTATATAAAAAATTATATAGAAATATTGGGTAGAAATTTGACTCATCAAAATTTAGTTTTTTATTCTTCTCATTTTTCTACTCTTACAAATCACAACTTATAGAAAGGTTCGTACCATTTAATGAAAGAAAATAATTCTTTGAAAAATTTCAATAATGTTAATATCAAAGTCTTTTGATTAATAAACAATAAAAAATGTGAAATTACACATTTTCAAGGTCTCACAATTTTTATGCCAAATTAGTAAAATATCCGTACATCTGCACAAGTACAGATGTGGACCGCGGAATTGTCATTAGTTTGTCAAAGATATTTAAACAAATTAAAAAATATCAAAATATTATTGAAAAAAACACTGAAATTGTATAAGACTGAAAATTATTTTAAAATTTAACCCATAATAATAACAAAAATGAATCACATTCATTTTATTTCTTATTTTATTAATATATAAGTAATTTTGCTAATTATTGACGGATACAGATATCTACGGGTACGGATACCATCAAATATGTATTCATGCCCGTAAGGAGACGAGTAACTAAGTATCCGTTTATTTTATCCCTGGATACCCACTAAATCATCCAATCCTTACGGGTGACGGATTTTTTTGCCATCCTAATCACAATTGTGAAGGATAGAAAAACACTTATTTTTATCCTGGTTCGTTGTTAACGAAACTACTCCAGTCCACCCCCTTAGAGTGATTTACCTCAACTGAGGATTTAATCCACTAATCAATCTGATTACAATGGTTTTCCACTTAGATAACCTCTAAGTCTTCTAGAGTATACTGATCACAACCTGATCACTCTAGGAAATCACCACTTAGATAACCTCTAAGTCTTCTAGAGTCTACTAATCTAACTGATCACTCTAGGAACCTCTTACAATCAATGTAAAATAAAGTTTACAAGAGTTTGAATTGCTTCTTATCAAGCTATAATCACAACAGTGATATTTCTCTTAAGTTCTAAGCTTAACACTCACTAAATATTACAAGAGTTTGTGAGGTTGAAGATGAAGTTTGTGAGGTTGGAGATGAAGTTCGTGAGATTTGAATTTGACAGCGTTTCAGTATTTTGCAAGAGTTGGTTTCTTGCTTATGATCATAACTTCCATATTTATAGGCGTTTGAGAAGATGACTGTTGGGCTGCATTTAATGCATTGCGTGAATAGTACAACTCTGCATTTAATATTTCACACTTTTGTCAACTACCTCGAGCCATGCTTTTGCTGCTTTTACTGACTTTGCCTTTTGTAGCTTCTAACGTTCCTTTTGTCAGTCAGAGATTAGACTTAATAGCCTGTCATCTTGTACTTGCTTCTGAACTCAGATTTGTGAATACAACGTTTGAATATCATAGTCAATCAGCTTGGTGCAGAGCATCTTCTTGTCTTCTGACTTTGAAGAGCTTGAGTGTGATACCGTTCAGAATATCAGTGCTTCTGCTTCTGACTTCATGTTCTTCTGATGCTTCATAGTCCATGTTCTGATTCTGCTTGACCATCTTCTGATGTCTTGCCAGAGCATGTTCTGATGTAGCCATCCAGAACCTTCTGAGTCAGTACTTCTGAGCGCTAAATTGTGCATACTCTTTATGTATTTCCTGAAATGGAAAATGCAAAGGATTAGAGTACCACATTGTCTTATACAAAATTCATATATATTGTTATCATCAAAACGAGAATATTGATCAGAACAAATCTTGTTCTAACAATCTCCCCCTTTTTGATGATGACAAAAACATATATAATTGATATGAATTTGCAATCAGAATATCAGATGACAAAAGACAATTACACAGATATAGCATAAGCATATAATCAAAGTGTGAGAATATGTCTCCCCCTGAGATTAACAATCTCCCCCTGAAATTAATACTAGAAGAATTTATAAATAAAAGACTTCCCTGAGTATTTTTCCATTTCAGTAGAGACTTTCACTTTGCCTAGAACTTCAGAATATTCAGAGCTTCTGCTTCTTGCTCCCATAGGACAGATTCAAAGCTTTGAATTTCTTCTTTCTAATCAATTGAAACATAGCATGCTTGATTGAATCAGAACATTCTTGAATGTATCAGAGCATCATCAGAGCATCTTTACATCCTGAAATGTATCAGAGCATACTAAACGAAAATATCAGAGCATGAATGTATCAGAACATTCTTGAGAAAGAAAATGTATCAGAGTATTCAAAAAAGAATATATCAGAGCATTCTAAAAATGAATATCAGAACATTCTTCTTCTTGCTTCTGATCTTGAAGCTTCACAGCACTAAACTAGCTTCAATTTTCCAAGAATATGCTTCTTTATAAAATTGCTTTTCCTCATGTATTTGCTTCTCATGTTGAGCTTTTTCAGAATATCTTCAATCCTGCATAAATTCTCAAATACATAGAACTTGCAAATAATGTTAGGAAATGTTGAGACTTAATCCCAGCAACTAATATAATAAACCAAATCAATTATCATGTTTCTCCCCCTTTTTGTCATAACATCAAAAAGCATTAAAAGATTCAGATGATAAAAGACACATAGAGTGAAGAAAATAACTTTCATTGATCAAAAATATCAGAAGGGTACAAAAGCGATAGAAGCAGATGTAGAAAACAGATGCATAGAAACAAGAAAATAACTAAGACCAAGACAGACTACGACGGGCCAAGCCTATTAGCTAACATGGCCATAAGGTTTTTAATCTCAGTAGTGTCTTCCGTCTGAGTCTTCATGAATGATCTGAACTCATTGTGAGTATCCTTATGCTTGTCCAAACGAGTAGCTAAGTCAACTTGATTCTGTTGAAGAGCCTTCATAGTGTTTATCAAAACAGAAGGTCCAGCAGAAGAAGCGTCAAAGCTATTGTCCATAAGAGGAGGATTCTCAACATGTGCATCGACCATGAGAACATCATCTTGATTTTCCTTAGCAGGAGATTTCTCAGCAGGATGATTCTCAGCATCAAGATATTCAGCAGCAGCTTCTGATTCAGAAGCATCTTCAGCATATACCGGAGCAGGGATTTCAGCATCTGGATTCTCTAGAGCTAGAAGAATGTCAGCCAAATTCTGAGGAGGTGTTGGAGCAACTGGTTCTGATGGATATTCAACTTCTGGATATACCATATCTGGTGCTTTAACAGAGGGATTCTCCCTAAGCCAGTTGAATATGGACTGAAAGTCTCCAATCAGAACATTGTAGTGAGGCTTCCACACAACCAAAGCAAGAGGATGCACTTCTTCAAGCTCATCAACCAATTCTTTCTCTTCAAGAGATTTCCAGCTCCTGATGGGAAAGAAATAGTTGTCTTCAAAATCCCTTAGAAAACCAGAAGGACCAGGAGCTTCTGCTTCACATGCTTTCTGAAGCTTCAGAAGGTCAGAATTTAGCTTCCTTCTGAAAGCTCTCCAGAGACTCCTAGTAGCAACATAATCCATCCTGGCATTATGTGCAACCTTCAAGGCATCTAATCTTGCCTGTACCTTCAGCTTTAAGAATTCAAAACGTACACCAACAGAAAGTTCAGGGTTATTGCTTTTGAATTGGGTGGTTGAGGAGTCTGGGTTCAGAATGAAGTAGGGTTCAGGTTCTCTATCAAGAGAAAGCAATGATTCTGCTTCATCCTCAGAATCCAAGACTACAACAGCTGGGTCAGGACGAGGTTTAGGTTGATAATTGCAGGAACAAAAAAGTTCATTTAATGAATCAGAATTTGGAGATTCTGATGCAGTGACATTGTTGGTAATAGGGTTGGCAACAGGAGAATAGTTTGCATTAGGAGGAGGTTGAGAAAGAGGGATAGAGGTGTGAGGAGGAAAGAGGGCTTGAATGGGTAAGATTTCGAGGATAGGTTCAGAAATGGGGTGGTCAGAAACAAGATTATGCGTAGTGCCTTGTGTCTTGAGTGAAGGAGGAGGGGTGAGAACTTGGGTGGTTGGAGGTGATTTAGAGGGGGCTTTTTGTGGGTGAATTTCTGGTTGAGAGAGTGGGGGAACTTCTGTTGGAACAGATTTTGAACTTAAAGAATGTACAAAATCAGGTTCAGAAATATGAATACCTGAAGATCTCTTCTTGTGATGCCTCTCAGATTCATCTCCAACTGCCTTCCTCTTCTTCTGAATCACCACCTTCTTTCCTTCAGAAATTTCCTTCTTCCTTGCTTCTTCTTTATTTTCCTCTTCGTCCTTCTTCTTTTCTCCTTCAACAACCTTCTTTTCTTCTTTCTTTTTCTTCTTCTTCTTATCTTTATTCTTTTTCTTCTTCTCTTCATCCTTCTCATCATCCTTCTTATCATTCTTTTTCTGCTTCTTCTTTTCAACTTCTTTCTCTTCTTTCTTATCATCTTTCTCAGGCTTCTTCTTTTCCACAATATCTTCTGTCTTCTCATCCTCAGCTTGCTTCTCATTTCTCTTCTCTTCACTGATAGAAGGAAGGTCTAATTTTCGCTTTGTTCTTCTTTCTTGTTGGGGAGCAACTTCTAGAAAGACTTCTGACACTCCATCTTTAGTAGTCAGAAGCTTCTGCTTGCTAATCCCAATTGGAGCATCTACAGAACCATCTTATTTGAGAATATTAAGGTAATGAACCTTAACTTCTGGTTGTTCATTTAGAAAGAACATCTCAAAATCAGCAAGAACTGGACCTCTTCTGTTTCTAACATTTGGATCTGCTTGAGGATTTGAACCAATTGCTTGAATTAGACCCATTTTCCTCAAGGTATGAGCATTCAGAGTACTCCCAATGATTGTGTAAGGGTCATTGATTACTCCAGCAGCTTCCAACTGTTCAACCATCTTGGTTTGAACCAGAAGATTGGTGATGATCCTCCCAAAAGGAATAACATTCCTCTTATGCTTCATTCTGTTCTCATCTCTAGAATCCTTTATAGCATTCCACATGTGATTGAAAATGATGTAAGGAATATCCACCTTCTTCTGCGTGATAGAAACAGCCCAGAAGAATCTTAGTCCATATCTTGTATATGTCCTTTAGATCCTTAACTTCCTTTGATTTCTTTCCATCTGTAAAGATTTCAGCATAGACAACATCCCAATTGGTTCTTGGAGTTGCTTCAGTCTCACCTTCAGCGTTCATCAAATCAAACAGCATTCTCAAGGTGTTTTCAGTGATGGGAAAGAATCTACCATGTACAAAGGAGACAATGGATTTAGGGATACCAAATGCATGAATCCAGAAATCCTTCACTAAGTTTGGATAGACTGGTCCACAGAACTCATAGAACAAAGACGCCCATCCTTGAAATACCAAGTTATCTTTGATATGTATTTGATGTTGTTCCAGATTATCAACATCCACCATCAATTCACAGATGACTTCCAACTGATCCAGTGGAATCGAACATGTGATCTTAGGAATGAGTTGTTGCTCTTGCTCTTGTTGTTGTTGTTGAGGGGAAGAACTAGCATTCAGAGACGATGATGAAGCCATGGAAGCACTTCTAAGATTTCTGGGTTTTCTTTTAGGGTTTAAGAAAAGAGAGAACAGGTTGCAGAAATGCATAAACAAGAGAGAGAATGAATGTGTGAAAAGAGAAAATGATATGACGAGGGAGGTTTAAATAGACACGGATTTGAAAAACAAATGCAATTAAATTCTGAGAATGAACAGTTACAAAATGCAGAGAATCAAATGCATTTAATGTTGAGTGACGTTAGGGTAAAACGTGATATTTGAAATGATTTGCACTGTCACCTAGGGTGGCGTCTCATCAACTGCACGCATGCTTGTCCAATTAGAGTGAACACGTGTTCATCTTCTAGAATAGTTGGTGACAGCTGTTTTGCTTTAAAAGAGATTCTGAATCAACTTAGACATATGAAACGTTAGCAATAACAGAATCAGAATATCTAACTGATCAACAATCAGAACTTCTTATAAAAGAAATAAATGATCATTTCAAATCTAATCCATATATCAGAACTTCTCATCCTTTCATTCTGGGCATAAATCCATACTGATATTCTTCAGAATGAACTTAAACCTATCTCCAGCAAGGGATTTTTTAAAGATATCATCCCATTGTTGGTCTGTATCAACAAAGTTTAAAGATAGAACACCCTTCTGAACATAGTCCCTAATGAAATGATGTTTAATATCAATATGTTTAGCTTTGGAATGTAAGATTGGATTCTTAGATAAACAAATAGCAGAAGTATTATCACAGAAGATAGGAATGTTACTCTCATATATCTGATAATCTTCTAGCTGACTCTTCATCCAGAGCATCTGTGTACTACATCCAGCAGCAGCAACATATTCTGCTTCTGTTGTAGAGAGGTCAATTGTAGCTTGCTTCTTGCTATACCAGGAGATCAGGTGACTTCCAAGAAATTGACAACTTCCAGAAGTATTTTTCCTTTCAACTATATCTCCAGCGTAATAAGCATCACAAAATCCTACTAAGTTGTATTCTTCAGATCTTCTGTAGACTAAACCAACATTAGTAGTACCTTTCAGATACCTCAGAATTCTCTTAACAGCAGTTAAATGAGATTCTCTAGGATCTGCTTGGAATCTTGCACACAAACAAACACTGAATAAAATGTCAAGTCTAGAAGTAGTAAGATATAAAAGAGATCCAATAATACCTCTGTAGAGCTTCTGATCTACCTTCTTACTTACCTCATCCTTACCTAGAACACACGTTGGATGCATAGGAGCCTTTGCTTCTTTGCTTTCTGAAAGATTAAACTTCTTCAGAAGTTCTTTCACGTACTTGGTCTGTTGAACATAGGTTCCATCAGAAGTTTGATTGATCTGGATCCCAAGGAAGTACTTGAGTTCTCCCATCATGCTCATTTCAAACTCAGCCTGCATAGACTTAGCAAACTCCTTTCCAAGTGTAGCATTAGAGGTTCCAAAGATAATATCATCAACATATATTTGACAAATTAAAATATCCTTTTTAAAGGTTTTACAAAAGAGAGTAGTATCCACTTTTCCTCTAGTGAAACCATTATCCAGAAGGAAAGAACTTAATCTTTCATACCAAGCTCTAGGAGCTTGCTTCAGGCCATATAATGATTTCTTTAATTTGAAAACATGTTTTGGAGACTTAGAGTCTTCAAAACCAGGAGGTTGGTGGACATATACTTCCTCATCTATATAACCATTTAAGAAGGAACTCTTTGTTAGAACAAGATTTGTTCTTTTCAATTATCTTAGTTTTGATGATAACAATAATATGAATTTTGCTTAAGATAATATGGTACTCTAATCCAATGCAATTTCCCTTTCAGGAAATATATAAAGAGTACGCATAATTCAGCGCTCAGAAGATGTGTCTCGAATGGTTCAGCATGCAACATCAGAACATGGTCTGGCAAGACATCAGAAGATGGTCGAAGCAGAATCAGAACATGGGTCTATGGAAGCATCAGAAGAACATGAGATCAGAAGCACTGAAAATCAGAAGATGGTATCACGCTCAGAAGCACTTCAAGGTCAGAAGATCAGAAGATGCTGTGCACCAAGCTGTTTGACTCTGATGATATTCAAACGTCGTATTCACAAACATCAGATCAGAAGGAAGTACACGTGGCAGACTACGCTGACTGACAAAAGGAACGTTAAAGCTACTAAAGGCTACGTCAGTAGACACAGCGTGAACAAGGCTCGAGGTAGTTGACAAAAGCGTATAACATTAAATGCAAAGCTGTACGGAACACGCAAAGCATTAAATGCATTCAACGGTCATCTTCTCAACGCCTATAAATATGAAGTTCTGATGAGAAGCAAGGTTAACGATTCTGCACAAAATCAACTTATATCAAACTTGCTGAAACGCTGTTCAAATCAAAGCTCAGAATCTTCATCTTCATCAAAGCTCACTACATTGCTGTTGTAATATCTTAGTGAGATTAAGCTTAAATTGTAAGAGAAATATCACAGTTGTGATTATCGCTTTTAAGAAGCATTTGTAAACTCTTGAATTGATTACATTAAGTTGTAAGGAACTAGAGTGATCAGTTGATCAGTATACTCTAGGAAGTCTTAGCAGTTGGCTGAGCAGGAAGTCTTGGCAGTTGGCTGAGCAGGAAGTCTTGGCAGTTGGCTGAGCAGAAAGTCTTAGGAGTGAACTAAGCCTAGAGTGATCGTGTTGATCAGTAGACTCTAGAAAAAGTCTTAGGAGTGAACTAAGCAGTTGTTCCTGGAGTGATCAGGTTGTGATCAGAAGACTCTGGAAGACTTAGTTGCGGCTAAGTGGAAAACCATTGTAATCCGTGCGATTAGTGGATTAAATCCTCAGTTGAGGTAAATCATCTCTGCGGGGGTGGACTGGAGTAGCTTCGTTAACAGCGAACCAGGATAAAAATATTTGTGCATTTATTTTTATCATCCAAGATTTAAAGTCACACTTATTCAATCCCCCCCTTTCTAAGTGTTTTTCTATCCTTCAATTGGCATCAGAGCGCCGGTTCTAAGGTGCAAGCACTTAACCGTGTTTAGAAAAGATTCAGGAAGAGAAAAACGCTTCATTTAAAAGATGGTTGATGAAAGTGAAAGGACTATACCTACACCTGCATCTACATCTGGCTCTGCTGAGCAATACAACGGTAACAATGGTTATACTAGACCGCCGGTATTTGATGGTGAAAACTTTGAATACTGGAAAGATAAACTGGAAAGTTACTTTCTGGGTCTAGATGGTGATCTATGGGATCTTCTGATGGATGGTTACAAACATCCAGTAAATGCCAGAGGCGTGAAGCTGTCAAGGCAAGAAATGAATGATGATCAAAAGAAGCTTTTCAGGAATCATCATAAATGCAGAACTGTTTTGCTGAATGCTATCTCTCATGCTGAGTATGAGAAGATATCTAACAGGGAAACGGCCTATGACATATATGAGTCCTTGAAAATGACTCATGAAGGAAATGCTCAAGTCAAGGAGACAAAAGCTCTTGCCTTAATCCAGAAGTATGAAGCCTTCAAGATGGAGGATGATGAAGACATTGAAAAGATGTTTTCGAGATTTCAAACTCTTACTGCTGGATTGAGAGTTCTTGACAAAGGATACACCAAGGCTGATCATGTGAAGAAGATCATCAGAAGCTTACCCAGAAGATGGGGTCCTATGGTGACTGCATTCAAGATTGCAAAGAATCTGAATGAAGTTTCTCTGGAAGAGCTTATCAGCGCCTTGAGAAGTCATGAAATAGAGCTGGACGCAAATGAGCCTCAAAAGAAAGGTAAGTCTATTGCATTAAAATCAAATATCAAGAAATGCACTAACGCTTTTCAGGCCAGAGAAGAAGATCCTGAAGAATCAGAATCTGAAGAAGAAGATGAACTGTCCATGATTTCCAGAAGGCTAAATCAACTCTGGAAGACCAAGCAAAGGAAGTTCAGAGGCTTCAGAAGTTCAAGGAAATTTGAACGTGGAGAATCTTCTGATGAAAGAAGATTTGACAAGAAGAAGGTCATGTGCTATGAATGCAATGAGCCTGGACACTACAAGAATGAATGTCCAAATCTTCAGAAGGAAAGTCCCAAGAAAAAGTTTCATAAGAAGAAAGGTCTTATGGCAACCTGGGATGAGTCAGAAGATGATTCAGAAGATGAGCAGGCCAACTGTGCGCTGATGGCGACAGAAGATGACGGATCAGAATCTACATCAGAATCAGATTCTGAAGAGGTATTTTCTGAACTTACTAGAGATGAGTTAGTTTCCGGTCTAACTGAACTTCTGGAACTCAAGTCTCAGATTAGTCTCAAATACAAAAAGCTGAAAAAGCAATTTGAATTTGAAACAAAGAAGCTTGAGTTGGAGAATTCTGAATTAAAAGAAAAACTTTTAAAATTATCCAATAATGTTGGATCTCCTTCTAATTCAGAAAAATCCACTCCTAGTCTGAACCATATTCTGAAAGAATATGATTTAAGTTTCAGAAAGTTCTTATCTAGAAGTATTGGCAGAAGTCAGCTAGCTTCTATGATATATGCTGTGTCTGGAAACAAAAGAGTTGGCATTGGTTATGAGGGTGAAACCCCATACAAACTTGAACCTGTTGATGAAATGAAAATTACATACAAGCCATTGTATGATCAGTTCAAGTATGGTCACTCTCATGATATTAGGCACACCTCACATGCACAAAGTTTTCACATAACACACACTAAGAAGCATGTGACACAACCTAGGAAATATCATGAAACTCACATTAAGAATTATCATGCTGTTCCTCCTATTGCTTACAATGTCAAACCCAAGTTCAAACAGAACTTGAGAAAATCTAACAAGAAAGGACCCAAGAAGATGTGGGTACCAAAGAAAAAGATTATTTCTTTTGCAGATTCTCTTGATAACAAAGAAGACAACATTCAACATGACATGACACCTGGATTCAAGTTGGTCTCAACACTTGAAGGGAAGAAAGATTGTCTTTCAAGTTCTGGTTCTTAAATCTGTTGAAGAAACTTTGTTTGTAGGAATTCAGAAAAGAAAGTTTATTAGTCTTGGAACCATCTGTTTTGTTTGTCTCTAAAGCATTGGTGTTTCATTCTTGATTTTTCTGATTGCTCTAAATGCTACAGAATATACAACTTTGAAACATTAATTGTGGACAAATCAGTAAACATCTGTTTTGATGATAAACTTGTTTCTGATGAAACAAAGAGCTTAAGAATTTCTGCAGATACAATTTTATCTTATCAGAAGCTGCAGAACAAAGAAGTGATCCTCCAGAAGCTGTGTATATCAGAAGTAATGGATCAGAAGATCATTCAGACTTATATCAGCACACTTCAGAAGGAGTGATTCCAAAAGAGAAAGTAGATCAGATCAGAAGAAGTAATCAGAATTTGAAGGCGTAAAATCTCTCTGATATTTACAGCTGTCATCTATTATCTGATGATGAACACGTATATGTACGGTTAGTACAAAGCGTGCAGTTGAAAAGACGCCGACCTAGGTAACTGTATTAAATCATTTCATTTACTGTGTTCTCTCTCCTAATGTCATTTCTCATTAAATGCATAATGATTTCTTTTTTAAATCTTTTATTTAACCCGCTTCATCTTCATTCCCATTTTTTTTCTCTCTTTTGTGCATTCATCTCGTTACATCTCTCTTCAAACCCTAGTTCTTGATTTGATCTCAAAGCATTATCATAATGAATTCATCTTCTCGTTCTTCAATCTCTAAAGATAGCATCACTTCCACACAGAACCGTTTAAGCAAAAATGATGCTCCGTTGAAAACTTGCTTAATACCCACGAAAGAACTGGAAGTTTTATGTGAATCGGCTGTGGACATCAACAACCTTAAAGCAAATGGCTTTCAGTATGATGCAAGAATCTTTGAGCAAGGATGGTCTAAATATCTTGATAGATTGGTTGGTCCAATTTATCCTGAACTTGTAAAGGAATTTTGGGTACATGCAACAGTTACCCCAACTGCCATCATTTCATTCGTGCTAGGGCATGAAGTGACTATCACTGAGAAACTCATCAGAAAGCTGTACAATCTTGATGATGAAGAAGGTTGGTCTGAGTTTCAACCCCATACAGTTGACTGGACTTTAGTTGAAAAACAAATCTCTACGGTTGTTGGAACTGACTCTCATTTTACGGGCAACTTAAAGCCTTTTTATAAAGTATGGGCTGAGATTATTCTGGGTTCTCTTTACCATAGAAAAAAGATGCGCTGCTCCTCCTACATCAGTCCGACTCACAAGTATACTCTCTCCTGCATTGGCAAAAAGATAGAGATCAACATCTCCCATATTCTATTTGAGAATCTGAAAACCTCTATCTTTGAGTCTAGAGAAGATGAAAGGGCGAAGTATCCTCATATTCCAAGAACAACCATTCCTTTCGGAAGGATGATTTCAGACATTCTGATTGAAAGCAAAGTGGTGGACTCCATCAGAAATAGTAATGCCTCGCATTTTCTTGGAGTAACTCAAGGTCCCATCTTCAATGGTGTTGATCTGTTCGGACTGGAAGTCATTAAGAATGTACCTGTTATGTGCACGAGCTTTCCTGACATTCTGTCTAGAAGAATTGCTGTTAAAGGGTTCATCTCTCTGTTTCATAAAGAACTTGATCAAGTTGTCAAGTTTTACTTGGAAGATTGCGTGAGGAAGCAATCGGATGTTGATCCTGCTTGGATCCGTGGCAGAGTACTTCCGTCTAAAGAGGATATTCTGAAGAAGGATAAGAAGGAACGACAGGCAAGGTTAAAAAGAAAGGCTGAAGAAGATGAGGCTGAAAGAGCCAAGAAGTTGAGGGTCACCTATGATCCTGACAAGGTGGACTCTAAAGAACGAAGAGATAAAAGGATCAGAGATTCCTTTCGCAGAACCAGATCTTCTTCCTCTTCTTCTGTACAAATCTCCAGAAATGTCCTTACTCCACCTCCTTCTGTCCCTAAACCATCTTTCCAATCACCTCCATCTGAACCAAAAGTAAACTTCACTCTACCAAATCCTTCTCCATCATCCTCCTCCTCTCCCATTCTAAACCCCACACCGTTGAGCATTCTTCCACCAACTCCTTCTGATAATTTCCCCTCACCAATTTCCTTTACAAATACTCCACCCTCTCCTCAATTCATTCCATCTGACACTCCAACCTCATCAATCATTCTCTCAGATATCCCCTCCTCCTCAACCACCGCACCTCCACCTTCTATATCTCATCCATTACCTACCAGAAAATCCCAACCCTACTGTCTTCTCTATCCAGACTACAAATTTACCTTCAATCCGCCTGAACCTGAACCTTCTACATACCTGGAACTCTTCAGACATGAGGTGATTAGTAGTCTAGACCTTCTGAAGGATGCATTCCTAAATGGTCTGGATGTTGTTTCTACAAGAAATCTCTGGAGAAGATTTCGCAAGGATTTTCAAGTAGAAGCAATGGGTGTTCAGAAAAGACTAGTGGCTGCTGCCCCTGGTTACCCTGGTTACCTTCTGGAGGAAGATAATGGTATATACTACCATCCTCTCAGAAATTGTGTTGCTGCTGAGGAGAAGCCCTTTGTGGATGAATTGGAAGTATTGAGACTGGCTGCTGCAATGGAAGCAAACCCATGCAGGGACATGGTTATCTGGATTCCTGAGTATCCTGTTCTGCTTGGAGACTTCAAGACCTTATTTGACTTTCTGAGGGAAAACCCTTCTAAGAAAGACCCTAGCTTGGTCATTCCAGAAGTTGTTGATCCACCAGTAGTTGAAGGTCCTTCTGCTCCCAGGAATTTAGCTGCCATTCTTCAGGCTCTAGAGAATGGAGACTCGGAAATTCCTGCTGCAGAGTATGGAGATGCTTCTATGCAAGAAGCAGATGCTGAAGATTATGTTGCTAAATCAGACCCTGTTGAGGATATCCCAGCAAATGATACTTCTATGGAAGCTGCAGATCAACATGTCATTCCTGTGGTTGAAAGCGGTGAAACTTCTCTTGATGAACCTTCTCGTCTCGCAAGGACTCTAGAAGAAATTCAGAGGAGACAGGATGAGCAAAGCTCACTCAATGAGAAGTATGATGCTTTCATTGAGAGGCAAGAAGGACACAACAACGATGTTAAACAAATGCTGGCCAAGATCTTGTCAAGACTAGGGCCATCTTAGATTGAGTCTGTGTTGTCTCTTTCTTTTCTTTGCATCTGTTTTGTTTCTGTGCATCTGATCTTTTTACTTTTGTACCCATTGGTTGAACCTTAATGAAATCATCTTCTTCCTCCAAGTGTTCTGTTTTGTGCATCTGAATCTTTTTATATATTCTTTTTGATGTTATGACAAAAAGGGGGAGAAAGATAAATGATAAATGATTTGATTAAATCTATCAGTTGCTGGGTAAAGGCTCCCACACATTCACTAACAAGAACTGCAAGTTCTATATGGTTTAAGTGTTTTGCAGGTACAGAGAAGTGAAGTGAATCTTCAAAGCAAACACTAGAAGCAAAACCATGGAAACTGAAGCAAGCTGAGTGCTGTCAAGCTTCAGAGATCAGAAGCAAGAAAGAAGAATGAATCAGAAGCACTGATAATAGAATTTGAATATAATGTTATGGCTCTGATACATTATTTGCTCTGATACATGTTTTTAGCCTAAATGCTCTGATACATGTGGCTCTGATACATATCATGTATTTGAATATACATTTTATGTTCTAACTCGTTCATGCTGACTTTTGTCGTTTAGTTTTTGTTCTGTAACATTTCAGGATGTAGAGATGCTCAGATGATGCTCTGGTACATTCAACAATGTTCTGATACAAATCTAGCATGAAGTGATGTTGGTAGACATTCAAAGTTCTGAAGCTATCCGAGGGAAGCAGAAATCAGAAGATGTGAATGTTCTAAAAGATCCAGAAATTCAAGTTCTGAAGCTGTCCTGAATGGAAGCAGAAGTCAGAAGCTGTGAATGTTCTGAAGATCAAAGAAATTCAAGTTCTGAAGCTGTCCAATGGAAGCAGAAGTCAGAAGCTATGAATTCTCTGAAGGCAGAAGCTTATATGATCGTCTCTACCGAAATAATCAGGGAAGTCTTTTATCAAAGTTCTTCGAGTATTTATTTCAGGGGGAGATTATTTATCTCAGGGGGAGATTGTTAATCTCAGGGGGAGACATATTCATATGCTTATGCTATAGCTGTGTAATTTGTCTTTTGCTGTCTACTCTTTCTGATCGCAAATTCATATCATTTATATATGTTTTTGTCATCATCAAAAAGGGGGAGATTGTTAGAACAAGATTTGTTCTTTTCAATTATCTTAGTTTTGATGATAACAATAATATGAATTTTGCTTAAGATAATATGGTACTCTAATCCAATGCAATTTCCCTTTCAGGAAATATATAAAGAGTACGCATAATTCAGCGCTCAGAAGATGTGTCTCGAATGGTTCAGCATGCAACATCAGAACATGGTCTGGCAAGACATCAGAAGATGGTCGAAGCAGAATCAGAACATGGGTCTATGGAAGCATCAGAAGAACATGAGATCAGAAGCACTGAAAATCAGAAGATGGTATCACGCTCAGAAGCACTTCAAGGTCAGAAGATCAGAAGATGCTGTGCACCAAGCTGTTTGACTCTGATGATATTCAAACGTCGTATTCACAAACATCAGATCAGAAGGAAGTACACGTGGCAGACTACGCTGACTGACAAAAGGAACGTTAAAGCTACTAAAGGCTACGTCAGTAGACACAGCGTGAACAAGGCTCGAGGTAGTTGACAAAAGCGTATAACATTAAATGCAAAGCTGTACGGAACACGCAAAGCATTAAATGCATTCCACGGTCATCTTCTCAACGCCTATAAATATGAAGTTCTGATGAGAAGCAAGGTTAACGATTCTGCACAAAATCAACTTATATCAAACTTGCTGAAACGCTGTTCAAATCAAAGCTCAGAATCTTCATCTTCATCAAAGCTCACTACATTGCTGTTGTAATATCTTAGTGAGATTAAGCTTAAATTGTAAGAGAAATATCACAGTTGTGATTATCGCTTTTAAGAAGCATTTGTAAACTCTTGAATTGATTACATTAAGTTGTAAGGAACTAGAGTGATCAGTTGATCAGTATACTCTAGGAAGTCTTAGCAGTTGGCTGAGCAGGAAGTCTTGGCAGTTGGCTGAGCAGGAAGTCTTGGCAGTTGGCTGAGCAGAAAGTCTTAGGAGTGAACTAAGCCTAGAGTGATCGTGTTGATCAGTAGACTCTAGAAAAAGTCTTAGGAGTGAACTAAGCAGTTGTTCCTGGAGTGATCAGGTTGTGATCAGAAGACTCTGGAAGACTTAGTTGCGGCTAAGTGGAAAACCATTGTAATCCGTGCGATTAGTGGATTAAATCCTCAGTTGAGGTAAATCATCTCTGCGGGGGTGGACTGGAGTAGCTTCGTTAACAGCGAACCAGGATAAAAATATTTGTGCATTTATTTTTATCATCCAAGATTTAAAGTCACACTTATTCAATCCCCCCCTTTCTAAGTGTTTTTCTATCCTTCACTCTTAACATCCATCTGATACAGAGTGATGTTATGTTGAGTGGCAAAAGAAATTAATAAGTGAATAGGTTCTAACCTGGCCATTGGTGCAAAGGTTTCAGTATAGTCAATACCTTCTTGCTGACTATAGCCCTGTGCAACCAGTCTGACTTTGTTTCTTACAACTTCTCCTTTTTCGCATAGCTTTCTGAAGACCCACTTAGTTCCAATGATGTTAAATCCTTTTGGTCTTGGAACAAGATCCCATACGTCATTCCTTCTAAACTGATTGAGTTCTTTTTGCATGGCAATTATCCAGTCAACATCCTCCAGAGCTTGATCAACAGTAGTTGGCTCAATAAAAGATACTAGACCAAATTGACATTCTGCATTGTTCTTAAGGAATGCCCTTGTTCTGATAGGATCTTCTTTCTTCCCAATGATAACATCTTCTGAGTGAGCAGAGTTGAGTCTAGAAGATCTTCTGATAGTTGGCTCCTCAGAAATTCTGAGATTCTCTAATGAAGCAGCAAATTGATAGCTAAAGAAAAGTCATGCATGCAAAGCACTTGAGAGGGATCACCAAGATAGGGGGAGTGTTTATCTCTATTTGAATGCTTGTAAAAAGAGAGTGCATCAAGATAGGGGGAGGGAGTCTTGACTCTTAAGAACAAGTTTTGCCATCATCAAAAAGGGGGAGTGTGTGAGGGCAAGGTTGTGTTTTAAGTGATGTCAAAACTTGCACATTCAAGTATGGATGCGTCTCAAACCAACACGAAAAAGTAGGAAGCATTGAGAATCTCAAAAATGGTATTTTCTGATGTTCAAAAGGTATAGGTCGACCTACACAGGGCTCAGGTCGACTCACTTGTTCAAGAACTAACAATTTTGGTGGTTTGAGGTCTTTAGGTCGACCTACATGCTATTCAGGTCGACACACATATATTTGGGGAAGTCACGGGTTTGCACAAGTCGACCCTCAGGTCGACTCATTATGATATATGTGTTGGTGCAGCATGCGTCGACGCAAGAGTTTTTGAGAAAACCTCGGGTTTACTCAGGTCGACCTATAGGTCGACGCATGAAAGCCTTAGGTTGACGCACAACATGTTTAGGTCGACGCATAACCAGTTTATTTTTATCTGTTGAAGCCACGAGTTTGCTCAGGTCGACCCTCTCAGTTGCTCAAGTCGACCTCTTGCTGTGAAAAGCTATTTTTGCTGGTTTCTAATTGCTTTGGCTCCACATGACATATAAATGATTCATTTTGGATATTTTAAAGGTAACAAGAAAAGTGAAAATAGACACAAAGCTCTCATCATCTTCAACCTTTCACTCATCGATTGATAATCACACATAACAATCTTTATTAATCAAGGTGAGGAACGTGCGTTGATAAGGTTCGGCGGTAGATTTGGTTTTGTTCGAGTTAAGAGTTAGTGGGTTTTTCTTGAATAAAATCTTAGGGTTTTATCCTCCAAGATCAAGTGTGATTTGGGGGGTTTGACGATTGCTTCGCTTCACAATTATTCAGCCGTGCTTAAGGTTTTGAGGGATCGGTGATTCGCTCAACAAGCTAGCAACAACCGGAGGATAGGGAAGGAAGGATCAGGATCGAGATTCATCGGGATCGTTGACAATCACTTGGTTCTACTTGAATCAAGGGAAGAGAAGAGTTTGATTTCAATTTTACTGCATAATTGTAGTTGGGGATTGGTAACTTCTTCTCTTGTGAACAATTTGCATTCAATACAATTTATCCTAATTCTATTTGGAATTAGGGGCAGACGTACCCTACGCGAGAACGACAAGGGGAACTGCCTAAACATAAAGATGGTAGTGGAGTTGGAATTCTGATAATTTCTCCTGAAGGAATTCCAACAAAACTCAAGTGCAGGATCGAAGGCCCTCGGTGTTCAAACAATGAATCAGAATATGAAGCCTTGCTTGCAGGACTTGAAGCTTTGTTGGAATTAGGGGCAACCAGAGTCAAAATTGAAGGAGATTCTGAATTAGTAATCAAACAACTGACAAAGGAATATAAGTGCATTAAGGAGAAATTGATTATGTACTTTATTATGGCAAATAGGTTGCTTAAAAAATTTGAATATGTGGATATAAAGCACGTCCCCAGGATAAAGAATCAAGAGGCGAATGATTTGGCGCAAATAGCTTCAGGATATAAAGTATCAAAAGAAGGACTGGAAGAGTTGGTCGAAGTTAGAGGGAAAGCAATGGCTACCAGATTATCTCCAATAGATTTAGAGACTACACAGTTAGGTTTTGCCAACCAAGAGGAGTTCGAAATCTTGACTATTGATAATCTAATAGACATAGATTGGAGGAGTCCAATTATCAACTACCTCAGAGATCCTTCGACGAACACAGATCGAAAGACCAAATACAGAGCATTGTCCTATTTCTTAATGGGAAATGAACTAGTCAAGAAAACTCCTGAAGGAATTTTGTTTAAATGCTTAGGGGAAAGTGAGGCTTATTTAGCGCTATCTAGTGTCCACAATGGCGTTTGTGGAGACCACCAAGCAGGCCACAAGATGAAATGGTTATTATTTAGTTATGGAATGTATTGGCCTACTATGTTAAAGGATTGTGTAGAATTTGCTAAACAATGTCAAGAATGTTAGATGCATGCAAGTATCCAGCATGTCCCTGCAAGTGAACTTCACTCAATTATAAAGCCATGGCCTTTCAGAGGCTGGCATTGTACTTAATTGGAGAAATTTGACCTACTTCATCCAAGGGGCAAAGATATATCCTAGTGGGGATTGATTATTTTACAAAGTGGGTAGAGGCTATACCTTTAGGAAATATGGATCAAGAGGTTGTTATTGAATTTATTAAAAACACATACTCTATAGATTTGGAATCCCAGAGAGTATAACAACAGACCAAGGATCAGTCTTTACTGGTTAAAAAATGCAGGAGTTTACAAAAGAAACAGGTTTCAAATTGTTGACATCTACACCTTATTATGCTCAAGAAAATGGCCAGGTCGAAGCAGCCAACAAGGTGATAATTGGCCTTATGAAGAAGCATGTAGGAAAAAAACTAAAGAATTGGCATAAAACTCTAGATCAAGCACTTTGGGTTGTCGAACGTTACCTAAAGAGGCAACTAACACTACACCTTTCCAACTTACATTTGGACATGTTGTAGTATTGCCAGTCAAAATCTACTTACAATCGGTCAGGATTCAGAGGCAAGAAGAGATTTCTCCAAATATGTATTGGGAAATGATGACGAACGAATTGGTAGATTTGGACGAACAAAGGTTGCGTGCCAGAGCATATAACAAAAAGGTCAAAGTTAAAATTTTTATTGTCAATGATTTAGTTTGGAAAGTTATTTTTCTCATTGATCGAAAGAATCGGGCTTTAGGTAAATGGTCCCCACATTGGGAAGGGCCTTTTTCGAATTTTAAAGGTGTTTTCAAATAATTCTTATGAAATAGAAGAATTAGCTGAGGATCGAAGGAACCTAAAAGTAAATGGAAAATACTTGAAGAAGTACAAACCATTCTTACAAGAAATTAGAATAATGGCGAAATAACATTGAAAAGTAGTGCATAGCCAAAATGGTGCATTTAAACAAAAAGCGTCAAAATGGAAATATCCCAACATATTACATTACAAAATAACAATCATCCATGAAAACAGTCGAATATAAAATAAGATAAGCACAAAACAAGTTTGAAGTTAAAAGTCTGAAAGGTGCTAAATGAGCTAACATCAAAGTCGATAGGAAGAGAAGCCTTCAGTTGAGCATATTGTGAATCAGGCACAGCTAGGCGATGCTCAATCACAATGCGTTGTCTTTTCAACTCTTCGATTTCTGTCTCCAATTGTTGGGCCGTTTCGATATGTTGAATGTCAGTTTTTATTTCGTCATCTAGCTCTTGTTGGTCGAGTTGTTGGATCTCATCCTGACGATCCTTCCCAACTTGTATCTTTCGCTTCAAATCTTCTATTTGTTGTTCCCATGACTTTATGTTTTTCTAAATAGTTACATATTCCACTTCATACTTTGAGCGTTGAATCTGCATAGTTTCAACTTTGACATTCGAAGCACTGGCAGCATCCCACGAAGAAGTTTGAACATTTGTTTTATTAGAAATCTTTTGAGAAACATATTGTTTTCGAAGTTGATCTGAGTGGAGTTGGTCAATTAAAAAGCCCAATGAAATTAACACTTGAGAGACCTTTTCAGAGACAATTAATACATCTAACTTCTTCAGCAAATCCTTGAGGCAGAAGCAGATGTTAACATTACTCCTCACACCATGAACCAAGTCTACATCAAATCTTTTCTCTTTTATTTGGGGAAGGAGACTTTGGCTGGCTGATTATGTAGCCTTTTCACCCGAAGCTGTCGAAGAATCCTCACCCTTATCAGACGAACTACTCATTGCACTCGTCATAGCCTTGAGAAAGCTTGCAGGTTTGTGGCTTTGAGTTTATCCAGTTCAGCTTGAGTTGGAATTTGATGAGTGTTGGTAGAAGCAGTCGCAGGTTGACTAATCGTCCCAAAAGGTTGGTTCGATTCGTTCATTATTTCTGGCTGGCTCGAAGATTCATCTTTGGTTGTGTCTTCGCCAATAGGATTATCTCCCTCGTTTCCTGAGGACTGTTCATCGCTTTCATCAATATTTGATAGTTGTGGTTTGTCTTCCATTTCGACATCTTGGTCTAAATGGGGGATCTCCGGAGATGAGTTATCTTGAGGGACCACTTCAATATGACCAGTGCTTTGAAGATTCTTTAAAGCATCATCACTTTCAGTATCTGAGTTGACAGAAGGATTAGATTGAAACACTTGTTCTTGAGTAGGAACTACAAAAGAAAAATCATTAAGTTGATAATTAGGTCCTCCAAAGGAAATCCTTTGTTAGATGAGGAAAGGAATCAAATAGATACGTACTGGGAGGATTTCCAGATGAGGGATTGTCAGTTGAAGGGTTGTCGAACTTAAGGTTTGAAGTAGCAGTACCCATGTCATCCTACACAAAACAAATTGCATGAGACAATTCAAATCTAGAATAAGTGAAACAATCTATTAATATGAGAAGTGCAATTCACCTTGGGGTGAGCATTATCTGGACTAGAATTGTGAATTTCGACAACCGCTGCAGTTCCAATGGTCTTTAGGGGATGTTCTTCAGATGTTTGTTGATCATTCGAAGCTCTAAACTTCAAAGTCCCGGAAGCCTTTTCCTGAACCAAAGTAGTCGCAGCTTTGTGTTTCTTCCTGACTACCAGTTTTGAATGAGGGGGAGACTGGTCTTTAGGATCAGAGTCGAGTGTGATGCTTTCTGGAACAACTTTTCGCTTTGGAGTGGGAGGTGGTTTTTGAGTATTTTGAAATATGGCATGTTAGAGTTTCACAGCAATGAGTTCAGATATATTAAAAAAATCAAAATGGTTACCACAGGTTTTGATTTATTGGTGTTGTTGGAATCTTCACTAGATTTATTGTCCTTAGAAAGAGTGGCAGGCTTTCGCGTAGGGGTTGTTGAATCTTTGATGTTTTGCCTTCGGCTAAGAGCTGCAGTTAAGTAAAGGAAATAAATAAGTTAGGAGAAAGGATTGCAGTAAGATAAAATAATAGAGATCGAAAAGATTCTCCAGTTCCACACCTTCAGGTATCGGAGTTAGAACACAAACGTGTTCGAGACCAATATGAAGATGCCCTTTGAAACTATCCAAGGTATGCTTAGTCGGAACCACTCATTTGGCGTGTTTTTTGGATTCTTCGTGAAGAATCTTTGTAAAATTCCCACAAACGAACCAGTCTGGAAATAGGGGACTGAATGCCACACCAAAGTCAGCACTAGGCAATCGAGGGAATTTTGGAGGGTATATTTTGAAAGTCGTTTCATAATGTTGTTTAGGAAGAACATATGAGGGCAATTTTAGTTTCTCAAGTTTTTTAGAAAAATTTTCGTTTAAAGTGAAAGCTGCCTCACCAATGGTTCGACTAAGATCAGTTGGCCTATAAGCAGTTTCAAAGAACTTTTGGAACGCTAGTATTTCTTTGATATGTGTCGAAGTACCTTTCTTGAAACACTCCTGCGTAGAAGCGAAAGGTGCAGTTAGTTCTTTCGACAGGGTTGGAACATCAAAAATTTGTTGTTGATAATATTCCGACCACCATTTGTGGAATTCCATAGTAGAATAAAATGAAGGTCTAAAAGAGATGGGAGTGAGAGAGGTGATGCCAATGTATCTTGCAGTCTTTGATTCAAAACTTTCTTCAGTCGAGAACATAGAGTACAGACACAGGTGGCCCTTCTTATCATACATACACTTAGGATGGAGTTGGATAAGTCCAAATTGTCTCGAAACATGATTTGGTTGATAGCTGAGGTGGCCGTAGTTGCTCTTCGTAATTCGTAGCCTATGAGACAATATTTAAGGAATCAAAAATGCCTCCCAAATGGCCATAGACTCAGCCTGTTGTTTTGGTAAAGGGGCGGGAAATTCTCGAGTAAACTATTCTGGGCCTACTTTCCTCTCGACAAAAGGAGCCATCGAAGGACCAAATCGATAATGCTTTGCAAACATCATTATGTAGGCTTGAAAGGCTTCAGGCAGTTGACCTCCTTCGTCCTAGGGGTTAAGTAGGTTAACCTTGTTCCTTCTATTGTTCTGTTCTTGATGGCCTCATCATTTTCATCAACTAATCCTTTCTTCGGCAAAACAGTCTCGAAAGTGGCATTTAACCACAATTGCAACAGCCAAAAGGGTCCAACAAAGAGTAGATAAGTCCCAGCTTCGTAAGCTCTCAGAAGATCAGCAGATTCACCAAGGCATTCATAGAGATACCCAAGGATCATTTGGCTCAAGTCTAACATCCTTCCAGAATTAAGTTGATTCTCCAAGGCAAGATACCTCTTCGCCACCTGTAATGATCTCGAGCAAAAGACGCACATTGAGAGCCAAAGCGCCAGAAAAGCAATATGTTCTTCGTCAGAAACATCATCACTATCTTTGTTGTGATGTTTCACAGTGAATACGGTGTAAGTGGCTTTGCTCTCGCCAAATTTGATAGTGTCAGTATCAATGTAATTGGGGTCGAAATCCTCTCCTAATGGGTGAAGCCCAGTAATAGAAGCTACATCGAATAAGGTAGGGGTAACCATTCCACATGGGAGATGGAAAGTATTATGAGTTGCGTCCCAGAAGTATATGGACGCTACCAGCATGGGTTGATTATACTCTAATCCAGTCTTCGACAACTGAATTAAGTCATAAATCCCTAATTCTTTCTAGAATTGAGCTTTCTTCGACTCAAGTTTCTCTAACCAAGAATAATACGATTCAGGATCCTTTGCTAAAGGAATAACCCTAAACACCTTAAGGGTATTGGTCATATATTCTAATCGAATGTTTTCTTGAGCTATTGAAGCTCCAGTCAAAGACCCAGCATAATCTTTTCCTACATTCTCAATAAAAAGAAGTTTGCCCTTATCATCTAGTTTGTTCTTACTAACTAAAGGCCTAGTCTTATGATAAGTAGGAAAAAACTCAGAATGCAGATGTGCATTAGGACCAGGAAGCGGACCTATAAATGCATGCACTTCACCAGAAATTTTAAAAGGGATAATTACCTAAGAGGCGTAAATTCTACGTTTCTCTTCAAGTAAGGAGGTTCTGGGATATACTCTTGGTTCCCAACCAATACAGGTTTTTAAATCTTCAGAACCCCTTGAGAAGCTTCTTCAGTTTATGTTTGTTTGAGTTGCTGGTCACTGGAAGCCATTGATAATCAAGATGGTTGACGATGATGAAGAAAAAGAAATGGGTTGTTTCAGAACAAGAAAAGAGAAGCAAGTTTCGTGAAAAAGAAAAAAGAAAAGCTTCAGAAGTGACAAAGATCACTATTTAAAGGACTGAAGTTTAGCCCCTTCAAATTTCTAAAAATTTAAAACCACAGAAAAACAAAGGATTCAGTTTTTCGAAATCTGTAATGTCAAGAAAATGACTATTTCTACATGTCTTTCGAAATAGACATTTATTAAGGGCAATTTGTTAGCTGGAGATTTTGATAAATAGAAGTTACAAAAAAATGATGTACGCTTCGAAGAGAAAAATAGCTTTATAAGACTGTTTCTAAGTTTCTTTACGTCAAAGTTTTTTCTAAGTTGAAGCAAGGCATGGGTTGTAATATCCTCGAAGTCGAAGAGACGAAAGACTTAGGATATTTCGAAGTATTTTTGAAAGATACGTGTTGGCAAAGTCATGTTGCTTCGCATTTCAGATCTTCGAGCAGGAATATTTCGAATTTCAAAGTGATTCATTTGGTTAGAAAGACACGTGGAAGCATCAGGAAACCGAAGCGCATGCAAAAGGACAATGTGACGTTATATTAGAATAAGACCGTTAGGGTCGATATAGTATAAATAGGGATCTTAATAGTAGGATTCAGGGGTGTTCATTTTGTACAAATCACTTAAAAAATCGCTCAAGTACCAAGTGAAAGAGAAAGAGTTGTCATTGAGAATGTACGTGTAACACCATTTGTAATTTACATTTATCTCAATTTTACAAATTCAAGTTATTTACATATATTTTCTTTTTGAGTCTTGTCTTCTATAATTTTCATCGAAGCCTTTTAAGTCTTTTATTTAGATTTTGTCTTTACATACTGCCTTGTCTTTATATTAGTTTTACATTCGAAGTATTCCTTTAAACTATGAACTCAGTCATAACAATCATAAACTTTTAGACACATGTCCTTAGGATCAATCTAGTCGATCCTGCAAGTTACCAAAATACATTTAATATTTTGGAACACTAGTGTATGTTTACCAGGAATCACTGGAAATAGAGAAATCAGAAGATTCTGATCAGTCGGGATGTTATTTTTGAAGAAAATAGTAGCAGCAACACTGTAACCGGTTACGGCAAGCCAGTACAAACTGGCGTAACCGGTTACGAGCAGGAAAAAACAGAACAGGATTTATGCAGAACACAGTGTAACCGGTTACGGCCAGCCAGTGCAATCTGGCATAACTGGTTACGAGCAGAACAGAGCCTCTACAACACTGTTTTTTGATGATCCAGTCACTCCCGAAGTTGTTCTGCAGCCCTCGAATGATGTTCAAACTGAGGAAAATCGTAGAAGATCAACAAGGCAAAGGGTGTTGCCTTTGAGACTCCAAGAGTGCGAAAGATTCCAAGATAACAATGTCAATAATGAAGGTGATTTCGTCCATTTTACGCTTATGGCTGAATCCGAACCGGTGAACACGGAGGAGGCTCTAAGTGATCTAAAATGGATTTGTGCAATGAAAGAGGAGCTGGAATCAATTGAGAAGAATGGAACTTGGGAGTTGGTTGATCTACCTCATGGTAAGAAATCGATTGGTGTGTGTTGGGTCTATAAAATGAAAGCAAACCCAAAAGGAGAAATAATCAAGTATAAGGCTCGATTGGTAGCGAAAGGGTTCTTGCAATGTGAAGGAATAGACTTTGAGGAGGTGTTTGTACCTGTGGCTAGGCGTGAGATCATCCGTTTGGTTGTTAGTATTGCAAACAACAACAATTGGAGCGTTTATCAAATGGATGTCAAATCTGCATTTTTGAATGGTCCACTTGATGAGGAGGTTTATGTTGGGCAGCCCCCGGATTTGTAGTGAAGAATCAAGAGATGCGATACTACAAGTTGCATAAAGCTTTATATGGTTTGAAACAAGCTCCAAGAGCTTGGAACAAACGCATAGATGGCTTTCTTGTTAATATTGGTTTCAAGCGGTGTGTGTTCGAACATGGCGTGTATGTGAGATCAGATGCTAATGATGGTGTGATAATTCTTTGCTTATATATGGATGATCTCTTGATTACCAGTAGCTGTGAGAATAGTATCTCAAGGTTCAAGAAGGAACTCATGAGTGAATTTGAGATGACGGACCTTGGGATTATGAGATACTTCTTTGGCATAGAGTTCCAAAGGTCAAAAATGGGACTGCTCATGCACCAAATGAGGTATGCACTTGAAATCTTGAAGAGGTGTGAAATAGAGCATTGTAATGTTGCCATTACACCATGTGAGGAAAGGCTACAGCTATCCAAGAGTGAGGATGAGCAAGATGTTGGTCCAAATCAATATCGGAGATTGATTGGATCATTGCGGTATTTGTGCAATACGCGACCGGACTTGGCATTTAGCGTCGATATTGCGAGTAGATTCATGGAGAAACCTAAGGTGTCTCATATGGGAGCAGTCAAGAAGATCCTTAGATATGTTAAAGGAACTCTTGGATGTGGAATTCTCTTTCCGGCATCAGATACAGGCCGAAAGTGTTATTTACTTGGTTTCACCGATTCCAATTGGTGTGGTGATAAAGATGATAGAAAGTCAACAGCTGGATACATCTTTATGTTTGGTAGGACACAATCTCTTGGTGTTCGAAAAAGGAACCGGTGGTAGCACTCTCATCTTGTGAGGTCGAGTATATTGTGGCGTCGTTGTGTGCTTGTCAAGCCATGTGACTTATGAATCTATTGAAGGAGCTTAGTAGCAATGAGGGTGAGGCTATTACATCCTTGTTGATAATGTTTCTGCGATTAATCTTGCAAAGAATCTGATTGCACACGGAAGGAGAAAGCATATAGAGATGCGGTTTCATTATCTGAGGGAGTTAGTGAGCGATGGAAAGTTACAATTGGGATATTGTCAAAGCGAAGACCAGGTGGCTGATTTGTTGACCAAGAGGGTGACAAATGAAGTGTTCAAGAGGCTAAAGATGAGTTTGAGCATGCTTGACTTGGGCCAACTAAAGTGAGGTGGTGTGTTGAAACTGTTGTTTTTTGACACTTCAGTTGGCGTAACCGGTTACGCTGTTTGCCGTAACCAGTTACGAACTCGTGAAACAAATTTACTAGCATTGTTGTAGTAGCATAACCGATTATGCTGTTTGCCATAACCGGTTACACTGAAGCTTAGATGTTTTTTTCTGTTTTTTGTTTTGGATGTTTTGTTAGTTCCAATTATTTTGTAACTTGTACTATATAAGGGGCTCACTACTCCTATTGTAGTTAATGCCAATTTGTCCACTCACCCTCAATTACTCTCTCTCTCTCTCTCTTATTTTTCTCTCAATTTCTTTAATCTTCATCTTCTTCAATTGTTCATTTTCTCCATTGATAAACCTTAATTTGATTTGTATGTTCTAACAATATTGAGTGTTGTTGTCCAAAAACATTTTAAAAGATCAACATTCAACCAAATGCACTTTGCCTTCTCTATTAGAGTCTCGTTCATCCTCCCTGCAATACCTTTCCGTTGTGGTATCTTTCTCATAAAAAAGTGCCTCTTGTGGTCGACGTTTTCTTTACCTCCCCGTTTCACTTGGGAGGACGGCACGCTAGACCCTTCACGCGAAATTTGGAAGGAGGAAGCGCCCGTGGCGGGATGAATTTTGTTTCAAATCTTCCTACGATATCACACGAACTTTTTAATTATCCTAACGAGTAGGAAAGAGGAAAAAGATCTTAAATAAACCCTAGGAGTTTGCTAAGTGTGGGGATTCACCTAGACTAGAAATTCTGGAGTCCGGGAGGTCGGTTATACATAGGGAAGAGTTTAAGCACCCTACATATCCGTAGTACTCTACGGGAACCTTCTCTGTGTCAATGTGATTGTGTTTGTTGCTAATTATTGGGAAAGTTTCTCCTTTGTGTTAGGAGAAGGAGTGTGAATTGAATTGAAAAGAAGACAGACAGACAGACTATTTTTGGTTTTTTATTAGCTCGCTGAGATTCCTTGTGAACCTCATGCCTACATATCCCTAATGGAAGTCAGAGCTTTTTGTAGTTCGGGGAACTAATTAGGGAAATTAATTATTTTTGTTGCCTTGCTTAAAGCTCAAGGTTGAAGCTAGAATTAAATCTCTGTTTATAGTAAAGAGACATGAAGTCATCTTTATAGAGAGGTATTTCCACTATTCCACCACAAACATTTTAAAGTGACAGAAAAGCTGAATTCATTTCATTAAGAGAGGGAGCCTACTTGGTTGATCAAGTATGACAGCCAACATGCCTCTTGAATGAAAGAAGGATTCTCATCCAAATTAGGGAAAGTGTACAAGTCTGGGTTTGTTTGCCTCAGAGCATGCCTTTCAAAGTCCTAAATAGGAGAATGTTTAAAATTGAAATTGAAATTGAAATTGAAATGTTTGTTTGAATATGGTGAGATAGGAGGAATATCTTTCTATAGAGATAAGTTATGTCTTCCTACTGTTTGAAAGATTTGATTTTTAGCTGGCTTGCATGAGGCCCAAGCTTGAGGCTTTTGATTGATTTTATTGACTTTGGGAGATAACTCCACTGGGGATGGATTTAAACTAAAGAGTTTTTGTGTTCTGTACAAAACCTAGAATTGAGGCTGGCTCTAGCTGGAGAGCATTTATTTGATGGATTTTATTTGGTGTTCTGTACAAAGCCCATAATTATGGCTGACTCTACTTAGGGAGACTCTATTTTGTGCCTTGTATAAAGCCCAAGGTTGTGGCTGACTCTTAACTGGGGAAGTCATTATTTCATGCCTTGTATTAGGCCCAAGGTTGAGGCTGACTCTTTGGGGAATTTTACTCTGCTGGAGGATTTATCTATTAAAAGACTGATTTTTTGGAGGCTAACCCTTTCCATGGATTTTGACTCAGCTGGTGAAATTATCTTTTTAAAGAATGAATTTTTGGAGGCTAATGAAGGATAGAAAAACACTTAGAAAGGGGGGGGGGGTTTGAATAAGTGTAGCTTTAAAAACTAGACAGATAAAAATAAATTGCACAATTATTTTTATCCTGGTTCGTTGTTAACTAAACTACTCCAGTCCACCCCCGCAGAGATGATTTACCTCAACTGAGGATTTAATCCACTAATCGCACGGATTACAATGGTTCTCCACTTAGTCAGCAACTAAGTCTTCCAGAGTCTTCTGATCACACACTGATCACTCCAGGAACAACTGCTTAGATACCCTCTAAGACTTTTCTAGAGTATTCTGATCCACACGATCACTCTAGTTACAACCTGCTTAGATAACCTCTAAGACTTCCTAGAGTATACTGATCCACACGATCACTCTAGTTCCTTACAACTTAATGTAATCAATTCTAAGAGTATTACAATTGCTTCTTAAAAGCTATAATCACAAACTGTGATATTTCTCTTAACGTTTAAGCTTAATCTCACTAATATATTACAACAGCAATGTAGTGAGCTTTGATGAAGATGAAGATTCTGAGCTTTGATTAGAACAGAGTTTCAGCAAGTTAATAGGAGTTGTTTTGTTCAGGATCGTTAACCTTGCTTCTCATCAGAACTTCATATTTATAGGCGTTTGGAGAAGATGACCGTTGAGTGCATTTAATGCTTTGCGTGTTCCGTACAGCATCGCATTTAATGTTATACGCTTTTGTCAACTACCTCGAGCCTTGTTCACGCTGTGTCTACTGACGTAGCCTTTAATAGCTTTAACGTTCCTTTTGTCAGTCAGCGTAGCTTGCCACGTGTACTTCCTTCTGATCTGATGTTTGTGAATACAACGTTTGAATATCATCAGAGTCAAACAGCTTGGTGCAAAGCATCTTCTGATCTTCTGACCTTGAAGTGCTTCTGAGCGTGATACCATCAGAACTTCAGTGCTTCTGATCTCATGTTCTTCTGATGCTTCCATAGACCCATGTTCTGATTCTGCTTCGACCATCTTCTGATGTCTTGCCAGACCATGTTCTGATGTTGCATGCTGAACCCTTGAGACAAAGCTTCTGAGCGCTGAATTATGCGTACTCTTTATATATTTCCTGAAAAGGAAATTGCATTGGATTAGAGTACCATATTATCTTAAGCAAAATTCATATTATTGTTATCATCAAAACTAAGATAATTGATCAGAACAAATCTTGTTCTAACAATCTCCCCCTTTTTGATGATGACAAAAACATATATAAATGATATGAATTTGCGATCAGAAAGAGCAGACGGCAAAAGACAAATTACACAGCTATAGCATAAGCATATGAATATGTCTCCCCCTGAGATTAACAATCTCCCCCTGAGATAAATAATCTCCCCCTGAAATAAATACTCGAAGAACTTTAATAAAAGACTTCCCTGATTATTTCGGTAGAAACGATCACATAAGCTTCTGTCTTTAGAGAATTCATAGCTTCTGACTTCTGCTTCCATTGGACAGCTTCAGAACTAGAATTTCTTTAGATCCCTAGAACACTCACAGCTTCTGATTCCTGCTTCCATCTAGGACAGCTTCAGAACTTGAATTTCTTTGATCTTCAGAACATTCACAGCTTCTGATTTCTGCTTCCATTTAGGACAGCTTCAGAACTTGAATTTCTTTGATCTTCAGAACATTCACAGCTTCTGATTTCTACTTCCATTTAGGACAGCTTCAGAACTTGAGTTTTCTGGATCTTTTAGAACATTCACAGCTTCTGATTTCTGCTTCCCTCGGATAGCTTCAGAGCTTTGAATTTCTACCAACATCACTTCATGCTAGATTTGTATCAGAACATTGTTGAATGTACCAGAGCATCATCAGAGCATCTCTACATCCTGAAATGTTACAGAACAAAAACTAAACGACAAAAGTCAGCATGAACGAGTCAGAACATAAAATGTATATTTGAACACATGATATGTATCAGAGCCATATAGGCTGAAATAATGTATCAGAGCAAATAGAATTTTGTCAGAGAAAATAGACATATATGGATCAAATTCTATTATCAGTGCTTCTGATTCATTCTTCTTTCTTGCTCCTGATTTCTGAAGCTTGACAGCACTCAGCTTGCTTCAATTTCCATGAGCTTATTCTTTTTACAGAATAACACTTCTTATGGTTTTGCTTCTTGTGTTTGCTTTGAAGATTCTCTTCACTTCTTTATACCTGCAAAACACTTAAACCATATAGAGCTTGCAGTTCTGGTTAGTAAATAGCAACTGACTAAATCAAATCATTTATCATTTATCTTTCTCCCCCTTTTTGTCATATCATCAAAAAAGCAAAAAAGATTCAGAGACAAACAAAACGAAACACACAGAGGAAGGAGATGATTTCATTGAAGTTCAAACAGCAGGTACAGAAGTACATGAGGATAAGTAAGATCAGATGCACAAAGACAGATGCAACGAAAAGAAAGAAACAACACAGACTCAATCTAAGATGGCCCTAGCCTTGACAAGATCTTGGCCAGCATCTCTTTAACCTCATTGTTGTGTCCTTCTTGCCTCACCATGAAAGCGTTATACTTATCATTGAGTGAGCTTTGCTCATCCTGTCTCTTCTGAATTTCTTCCAGAGTCCTTGCAAGACGAGAAGATTCATCAGAAGAAGCTTCACCGCTTTCAACCACAGGAATAGCAACTTGATCTGTAGCTTCCATGGATAGATCATTTGCAGGGATTTCCTCAACAGGATCTGATTCAGCAACATGATCTTCAGCATCTGCTTCTTGCATAGAAGCATCTCCATATTCTGCAGCAGGAATTTCCGAGTCTCCATTCTCAAGTGCCTGAAGAATGGCAGCTAGATTCCTGGGAGCAGAAGGACCTTCAACTTCTGGTGGGTCAACAACTTCTGGAATGACCAAGCTTGGGTCTTTCTCAGAAGGGTTTTCCCTCAGATAGTCAAAGAGAGTCTTGAAGTCTCCGAGCAGAACAGGATAATCAGGAATAAAGATAACAATATCCCTGCATGGATTTGCTTCCATTTCAGCAGCCAGTCTTAATTGTTCCATCTCATCCAAGAAGGGCTTCTCTTCCAACAGATGTCTTCCTTTGAGACTAGCAAACCAGAAGTCTTCATAATTCCTCAGAATTCCACGAGGCCGTGGGGCAGCAGCTACACAGGCTTCCTGAAGTTCTAAAAACAGAGCATCTGATTCTCTGCGAAGGATCCTCCAGAAGTTCCGCATAGCAACATCATTCAATCCAGAACTTTCAGCAATTCTGAGAGTATCAAAGATACTTCTGAGATTCCTCTTTATGTTTTCAAAAACTACACCAATAGGGTATACAGGGCGAAATTTTATTTGGGTTTTTGAAAAGGCAGGGTTGGAAGTGAAGTACGGATGAGGTTCTCTATCCAACCTATAAGAAGATTCTGCTTCAGTATCAGAATCTAACACTACTACTTCAGCTTCAGGACGAGGCTTGGGAGTGTAGTTGCAATCACGGAGCAGCTGCTCATGTGATGCAGAGGTTGGAAGAGGAGAATCACAGAGATTGTTTTGAGAGGTGGAGGGAGTATGTTCAAAGGTGGCATTGAGAGAAGGTTGAGATGGAAAGAGAGTTTGAATGGGTGGTATATCCAAAACATGATCATCAGCAGCTTGGTCAGAAACAAAGTTAGTTGAGGATGAAGGAGAAGGGATGGAGGCATCTGGAATTGGTGAGAGAGAAGGAGAATTGGGTTTGGTTGCATGAGAAGATGGAGGTGTAAGAACATGGACAAAAACCGGTGATTCTGATGTGGCTTTTTCTGGTTCAGGTGTAGGGACAACCTCTATTGGTGCAACTTCTGAACGAACAGCAGGAACAGAATCAGGTTCAGAAATGCATATACCTTTGGAACCTCTCAGAAAAGCTTTGGCCACATCCTCAGTCTTCTTCTGCTTTTTACTCTTCGGTTCTTCAATAATCTTTGCTTTGCCTCTAGAGATTTCTTTCCTTCTGACATAAGCCAGAACTTCTGGTTGATTCTCAGCCTCTTGAGCAGCATTTTCTTCATCTGAGCTTTGAATAATCATCTTCCTTTTTCTGGTTATCTTTTTCTTAACAATTTCAACAATCTCATCATTGTTATTTGACTTCTTCTTCTTTTTCTTCTTCTCAGCTTCCTTCTTATTCTTCTTAAAATCAGCAGATACGGCCTTAACAACTTTTGCAATCACTTCTTCTGGGACTACTTCATTTTTAGTGGTAGCAGCAACTTTCTTTGCAACCTTCACTTGATTAAAGGAGGGATGATCAAACTTTCTTTTGGTTCTTTCTTCCTTCTTACGATTCACTTTAATAGGAGCACCTTTGTCTTGATCTTTAAGACTCTTATCCTCTTTTTGTGACTTCAGATACTTAGTTCTGACTTCAGGTACCTCACTATTGAAGAAGGTTTCAAAGTCAGCTAGAACTGGTTTTCTTCTGATTCTTGTTCCAGCTAGAGGTTGAGGAACTTTGAGGATAGTGTCAATTATTTTCATCTTCTTTAAAGAAAAAGCATTCAGACAGGCTCCAGAGGTGACAGCAAGGTCTTTGATAATACCTTCAGACTCCAGACTCTCAACAATCTTGGAATGCACCAGAAGGTTTGTAATAATTCTACCAAAAGGAATGATTGTTCCACCATTTTCTTTTCTGAAAGCGTTTCTGGAATCCTTTACTGCTTTCCACATATGGTTGAAGATAATGTAAATCGCATCAACCTTCTTCTGAGTGGCAATGCAATAAAGAATATACCTTTGATCATTATTGATGAAATCCGAGGCATGTGTTCCTTTCCTATGGTAGAAGCACCCAAGAAGGATCTTTGTCCAGATTCTGTAGACATCTCTCAAATCCTTGACGTATTTTGTTTTCTTGACATTTGGATAGAGAGTGGATAGAACATCTCCCAAATCTGCCCTTTGATCAAACTCAAAAACCCCTTCAGGGTTTTTCAGATCAAACATCATTCTTAGGATGTTTTCAGTAATAACAACAAACTTTCCATGGACGAAAGAAAGTATAGATTTTGGAGCAACCACAGCATGTGCCCAGAACTCCTTGACAAGATCCGGATAAACTGGACCAACGAACTCAGCAAACAACGAGGTCCATCCTTGAAAGATGATGTCTTCTTTAAGGTGAAATTGGTTTTCTTCAATGTTGTCAAAGTCAACCATGAGTTCACACAGAACTTCCAATTCATCTTTAGGAATGGAGCATGCAACAACAGGGGTGAGTTCCTGGTTTGTTTCATTATGAATATGGAGAAGAGTAGATGAACCAACAATTTGAGATGAGGAAGCAGCCATTGAAACAGAACGAACAACAAAGAGGAACAAATTCTGGGTTTTCGGTTAGGGTTTTAGAAACGACAAAGAAGATTTCAAAAGAGAGTATGCAAGAAGAAAGAGAGACACGGAGCGGAAAAAAAAATATATGAGATGATTTGAAAAGAATATATAGAGACGGATTTGAAAAAGAAAATACTAAGAAATATAAACTGAACAGTTCCAGAATCAAAAGAAATCAATTTTATTAAATGATGAGTGACGTAAGGAGAGAGAACGTGGTAAATGAAATGATTTATAACAGTTACCTAGGTCGGCGTCTTTTCAACTGCACGCTTTGTACTAACCGTACAGACACGTGTTCACCATCAGATAATAGATGACAGCTGTAAATTTCAGAATAGACTTTACGCCTTCAGATTCTGATCACTGCTTCTGATCTGATCAAGTTTCTCTTTTGGAAACACTCCTTCTGAAGTGTGCTGATATAAATCTGAATGATCTTTTGATCCATTACTTCTGATATACACAGCTTCTGGAAATTCACTTCTTTGTTCTGCAGCTTCTGATAAGACAAAACTGTATCTGCAGAAATTCTTAAGCTGCTTTGTTTCATCAGAAACAAGTTTATCATCAAACCAGATATTTATTGATTCGTCCACAATCAATGTTTCAATATTGTATATTCTGTGGCATTTAGAGCATTCAGAATAAATAAGAACGAAACATCATTGCTTTAGAGACAAACAAAACAGATGGTTCCAAGACTAATAAGCTTTCTTTTCTGATCTCCTACAAACATAGTTTCTTCAACAGATTTAAGTACCAGAACTTGGAAGACAATCCTTCTTCCCTTCAAGTGTTGAGACCAACTTGAGTCCAGGTGACATGACATGTTGACTTTTATCTTCTTTGTCGCCAAGAGAATCTGCAAAAGAAATAGTCTTTTTCTTTGGTACCCAATTCTTCTTGGGTCCTTTCTTGTTAGATCTCCTCAAGTTCTGATTGAACTTAGGTTTAACATTGTAAGCAAAAGGAGGAACAGCATGATAATTCTTAATGTGAGTTTCATGATATTTCCTAGGTTGTGTCACATGCTTTTTGGTGTGTGTTATGTGAAAACTTTGAGCATGTGAAGTGTGCCTAATATCATGGGAGTGGCCATACTTGAACTGATCATACAATGGCTTGTATGTGAATTTCATTTCATCAACAGGTTCAAGTTTGTATGGGGTTTCACCCTCAAAACCAATGCCAACTCTTTTGTTTCCAGACACAGCATATATCATAGAAGCTAGTTGACTTCTGTCAATACTTCTAGATAAGAACTTCCTGAAACTTAAATCATATTCTTTCAGAATATGGTTTAGACTAGGAGTGGATTTTTCTGAATCAGAAGGAGATCCAACATTATTGGATAATTTTAAAAGTTTTTCTTTTAATTCAGAATTCTCCAACTCAAGCTTCTTTGTTTCAAATTCAAATAGCTTTTTCAGCTCTTTGTATTTGAGACTAATCTGAGACTTGAATTCCAGAAGTTCAGTTAGACCGGAAACTAACTCATCTCTAGTAAGTTCAGAAAATACCTCTTCAGAATCTGATTCTGATGTAGATTCTGATCCGTCATCTTCTGTCGCCATCAGCGCACAGTTAGCCTGCTCATCTTCAGAGTCTGAATCATCTTCTGACTCATCCCAGGTTGCCATAAGACCTTTCTTCTTATGAAACTTCTTCTTGGGATTTTCCTTCTGAAGTTTTGGACATTCATTCTTGAAGTGTCCAGGCTCATTGCATTCATAGCACATGACCTTCTTCTTGTCAAATCTTCTGTCATCAGAAGATTCTCCACGTTCAAATTTCTTTGAACTTCTGACGCCTCTGAACTTCCTTTGCTTGGTCTTCCAGAGTTGATTTAGCCTTCTGGAGATCAAGGACAGTTCATCTTCTTCTTCAGATTCTGATTCTTCAGGATCTTCTTCTCTAGCCTGAAAAGCGTTAGTGCATTTTTTGATATTGGATTTTAATGCAATAGACTTACCTTTCTTTTGAGGCTCATTTGCGTCCAGCTCTATTTCATGGCTTCTCAAGGCACTGATAAGCTCTTCCAGAGAAACTTCATTCAGATTCTTTGCAATCTTGAATGCAGTCACCATAGGACCCCATCTTCTGGGTAAGCTTCTGATGATCTTCTTTACGTGATCAGCCTTGGTGTATCCCTTGTCAAGAACTCTCAATCCAGCAGTAAGAGTTTGAAATCTTGAAAACATCTTTTCAATGTCTTCATCATCCTCCATCTTGAAGGCTTCATACTTCTGGATTAAAGCGAGAGCTTTAGTCTCCTTGACTTGAGCATTTCCTTCATGAGTCATTTTCAAGGACTCATATATGTCATAGGCCGTTTCCCTGTTAGATATCTTTTCATACTCAGCATGAGAGATAGCATTCAGCAAAACAGTTCTGCATTTATGATGATTCCTGAAAAGCTTCTTCTGATCATCATTCATTTCTTGCCTTGTCAGCTTTACGCCACTTGCATTTACTGGATGTTTGTAACCATCCATCAGAAGATCCCTTAGATCACCATCTAGACCAAGAAAGTAACTTTCCAGTTTATCTTTCCAGTATTCAAAATTTTCACCATCAAATACCGGCGGTCTAGTATAACCATTGTTACCGTTGTGTTGCTCAGCAGAGCCAGATGTAGATGCAGGTGTAGACTTTGCAGATTCATCAACCATCTTTTACTGAAGCGTTTTTCTCTTCCTGAATCTTTTCTAAACACGGTTAAGTGCTTGCACCTTAGAACCGGCGCTCTGATGCCAATTGAAGGATAGAAAAACACTTAGAAGGGGGGGGGGGGGTTTGAATAAGTGTAGCTTTAAAAACTAGACAGATAAAAATAAATTGCACAATTATTTTTATCCTGGTTCGTTGTTAACTAAACTACTCCAGTCCACCCCCGCAGAGATGATTTACCTCAACTGAGGATTTAATCCACTAATCGCACGGATTACAATGGTTCTCCACTTAGTCAGCAACTAAGTCTTCCAGAGTCTTCTGATCACACACTGATCACTCCAGGAACAACTGCTTAGATACCCTCTAAGACTTTTCTAGAGTATTCTGATCCACACGATCACTCTAGTTACAACCTGCTTAGATAACCTCTAAGACTTCCTAGAGTATACTGATCCACACGATCACTCTAGTTCCTTACAACTTAATGTAATCAATTCTAAGAGTATTACAATTGCTTCTTAAAAGCTATAATCACAAACTGTGATATTTCTCTTAACGTTTAAGCTTAATCTCACTAATATATTACAACAGCAATGTAGTGAGCTTTGATGAAGATGAAGATTCTGAGCTTTGATTAGAACAGAGTTTCAGCAAGTTAATAGGAGTTGTTTTGTTCAGGATCGTTAACCTTGCTTCTCATCAGAACTTCATATTTATAGGCGTTTGGAGAAGATGACCGTTGAGTGCATTTAATGCTTTGCGTGTTCCGTACAGCATCGCATTTAATGTTATACGCTTTTGTCAACTACCTCGAGCCTTGTTCACGCTGTGTCTACTGACGTAGCCTTTAATAGCTTTAACGTTCCTTTTGTCAGTCAGCGTAGCTTGCCACGTGTACTTCCTTCTGATCTGATGTTTGTGAATACAACGTTTGAATATCATCAGAGTCAAACAGCTTGGTGCAAAGCATCTTCTGATCTTCTGACCTTGAAGTGCTTCTGAGCGTGATACCATCAGAACTTCAGTGCTTCTGATCTCATGTTCTTCTGATGCTTCCATAGACCCATGTTCTGATTCTGCTTCGACCATCTTCTGATGTCTTGCCAGACCATGTTCTGATGTTGCATGCTGAACCCTTGAGACAAAGCTTCTGAGCGCTGAATTATGCGTACTCTTTATATATTTCCTGAAAAGGAAATTGCATTGTGTTATACCCCAAAATTTGCCCACATATTTTTCAAGAAAACTCCAATCTAAAAATTAAGGGTCTCATATAATCATGGATTTTTATTTTAACAAATATCCTGACATATGAAATACTTAGTTTTTAGAATCTTTCTTATACAGTAATTTGGCTTGCAGTTGAATTTATTCTTACGCAAACACCAAATACTGTTTATTACTTCACACATGCTATTTATTTATTTACAGATAAATAGTACTGACACAATTGGTACAGAGTTAAATCTTTTTGCAGGCGCAGAATCAGGAAGCTCAGACTGTACTGGTAACAAATAGATTATTATTATCTTTTGTTTCCCACTAATTTTTGTACTATATTCCAATATTTGCAAAAATCTTTTCAAATCTCTTTTTCAAAAATCAAATCTCTCCTTTTCCCAACACTATCTACACTTTCTTTCAAATCTTACTTCCACTCAAATTTTCCTTTTGTACGGAATCACATCATTCCCCAACGTCTCTTTCCTTCTTTCCATTCTATAAATACCTCTCATTTTCTTTCATAAAATCTCACATCAAATTCCAATTCATCTCTCAAATTTCTACTTCATAATCCATCCTTTCTCTTCTTCCCTGACAAGAATGGCAAAGTGGATAGAGACACTGTTTCTTACAGTCATCACCATTGCTACGGTGATCATGACTTTCTTCTGCCTGCATAGTCCTGAGGAGTGTGGACCTGCAATGGTTATGCTCCCAATCATCTACATGTTATTGTTCATAGCATGGGTCATTAATCGTCATTCTTAAAATTTGCCGTATTTCTTATTTCTTAAATGTACCGTTTATTCGTCGTACTGTTCAATATAGTATGTGATATTTGTACTGTCAGTATTAAATGTTGTACTATTTGTCATAATATTGCTTAGTTACTAAGATAATTTTGTGTGTTTTCTGCCAGTCAAATATTCCTATTTCTGTGCATTAAATGATTTTCAGGGTTATTATCGGTAATTTTGCCTGCATACCGTAAATATTAGTTATTTATTATGTCTGTGTTTTTCTAACAAGTCATGTAAATAAACTTTCATTTTTCACATAAAACAAAAACAAAACAACAAAAAAGAAAATTAACTTTGACTGTTGATTTTTCACTCTAACTACTACGTCAATACCTGAACAGTCAGTCGACAGCCAAACTGCTGGCAGTACAATTCTCAGTGTTTTGTGCCATCAATCAAATCAATCTTTCACAATTCAAAATTCCAAGATTTTTGTTCAAGAAGTCTTCTGAATATCACATGATTAGCAGAGACTCAACACTGCACAAAAATCAGGTAC